>NC_134412.1:83478707-83783707 GCF_038048845.1 Mixophyes fleayi | reverse complement strand
CACTAAGTTTACCTCCCCCTCCAACGCAACATGGTTTTGCCCAGGTGCAAAGTTACTCCTTTTTTATGCTTTGCTCTCTTTAATGAATCAGGTTCATAGTCTCTAGCATAATATTTACATTGCTGATCAAACTCACTCAGTCGAACTCTACTTTATTATGTTATTTCCCTGCCTAGATTAGGGTACATCGCATAAGAGCCAGCTTAACAGCCAATCATATTAAAAATTGCTCCAGACTTGTCACTAGCAGATCTACAACACCTATAAGGAAGCATCAAAAACACTTTCTTTAACCACATATAATGGGCACTTCAATTAGCCACAAGGTTCCGCAGTAGACTGACGGGCTGTGTTTATTCACACAATTTATGGTGATGAAATCTTTGTCGTTTTTGCTCAAAGATTGTCACCAAAGCATCACTCGGAAACTCAACGTGTGATGCTACCACAGTTCCTCCCGGCTAAATGAATCGGCCCCATATAATACACAGATGAGGGGGTTTCATGAAAAGTAAGATGCACTTTAATTTGCAGGGATTTTTCACAGTTTTTGTTACCCCACATAGCTAACTTCTTTCCCGCTGGACGATCAAACGAAAAAATAAATATATATAGTTTCTAGAAAAAGATTAGGCAACTAGAAAATCGAATAACACTTTGTCAGGTTCCAGAGCTTTAATGATGTGGATTCTTTGTTACATTGTTTCAATTTCTATCTGCGAAACTGAAAAATACAATCTCAACTAGGAGATATTTGTCTTTTTGAGGTTGGAATAAAGATTTTACTGTGGATAGAACTGGCCTTGTGACAGCGACTGTTTGAACTGCACCGTTACTAATATGAGAATGTCAGGATATGTCCAATATTAGCTCAGTTACAATTATTTAGATATTGTACAGGAACTATCTCAGAAAATATTAAATAAACAGCATTGACACTGGTCAGTGACCTACACAAACATACTAAACATTAATCTTTTTATATAGTGCTTTATTTGACATTGCTAGTTTATCGGTATGGTTTTTTTTGGGGGAGGGGGGGGGGGGGCAGCAAGCTAGTAATGCCAGTTAGAATATACCACCAGTCAGTCACAGACTAATCCTCTAACCCAGTGATGGTCAACAGGCGGCCCTCCAATATTTCACCTGTGGCTCCCAGATCTTCCCTACTTCATTGTTAGGTTTGTATAAAAGTCTACTGATATGTTATTACAGATAGGTGCCTCTTTCTTTGATTAAATCATCATCATCACCGTTTATTTATATAGCGCCACTAATTCCGCAGCGCTGTCCAGAGAACTCATTCACATCAGTCCCTGCCCCATTGGAGCTTAGAGTCTAAATTTCCTAACACACAAACACAGACAGACCTAGAGAGTGACTAGGGTCAATTTAATAGCAGCCAATTAACCTACCAGTATGTTTTTGGAGGAAACCGGAGCACCCGGAGGAAACCCACGCAAACACGAGGAGAACATACAAACTTCTCACAGATAAGGCCATGGTCGGGAATTGAACTCATGACCCCAGTGCTGTGAGGCAGAAGTGCTAACCACTGAGCCACCATGCTGATAAAATGTATTGTTTTTAACTTATTACTGAGATTAGGGGTAATGTGCAGCCCTTTTAAAGGCCCCTGATATGCATCGGGTTGCCAATCACTGCTGTAGTCTATATGAATGCACTCACACCATCACTAGGTAGAGAGATGAAGATGGGAAAACGGTTTGTCGGCAAACAGCAACTGAGGTTAACTGCTGTGCCTACCCTCATGTGTTAAAAGGTTAATGTTTATTTAATAGCATGCTGGGGACAAAGGTCTGAGGATTGCTGTAGATTTGCTGTGCTCATGCAGAATGACAAATTGTCAGTTAAATTCTTTTCTCTGAGCACCTCTGAGTGTTGTAACTAAAATATATAAAGTGAATAAAGATGGCACCACTTTTCTGAAAACTTAGGAGAGACTAGATGGAAGTACGTTTCTGCACAATAATAATTTAGGGAAAATGTATTGCACTATATTAAACCATAACTGATGGGTCAATCATTTAATGACAAACTCACCCAGGTAGACTGGCACCCTCTACAAATCCCTTCTCTCTGGGTTGTATATGACCTAATGCCCATTGGTAGCTGGATGGTTGGCAATTGCTGGGGATACAATAAGTGTTCCACAGGATGGATACCTAGGGGGTATATTAACTTAACTGCGAGTTTGAAAAAGTGGAGATGTTGCCTGTAGCAACCAATCAGATTCTAGCTTTCATTTATTTAGTACTTTCTACAAAATGACAGATAGAATCTGATTGGTTGCTATAGGCAACATCTCCACTTTTTCAAACCCGCAGTTTAGTAAATCTAGCCCCTAATGTTCCATTGTCCAGGAGGTGTATTCCGTAAGGAGGGGTGCTCTCTGTGGGTTGTGGTACTATATAAAATAACAATTTTTGGTCAAACAGTTAATTTGAGTCTTAAAATATGTTTTTTCTTTAATATTTACTGTCATTCACTAAATGACACTAAAACAAGTAATGTAAGACAAGGCTAATTATTCTGCTGCTTCTCATCTCTTACAAAAAGTCACAACAATTATGAAAGTCAAATATTGTCATTTTAATCATTATTAGATCGACTAACGAGATCCGCAGAAGCCACCAATGTAGACTTTTGCAGCAAGACGAAAAAAAAAGTAATTAACTTTTCTTGCCTCTCGAAAAGGAATTTCTGAGACATCTGCCTAAGATTTCCTGAATTCGAGCACACCCCTGAATTAATACAAGCTAACATCTAGCTGTGCAACTGAATTCCCACTATGACATAATCCATCCCAACGTGTCAGCTTCAATATTGAACCAGAACTCACATCTACAGCTCCTGATACACTTTTAACTCAATACACGATTTGTTCCATATCAGTCAATCATCATTATCTTTTTAAACTGAGATGTGAAACACAAGCAAAAGCCATCACAGCTAAAGGCGACATATGTATTTTGAAGCCCGTCATTGGTATGCACAGAAAAAGACCGTTGTCCTTTCCTACGGCCTCTGTGTTCTTAATTTCATAAAATAACGTTGGCCAAAAAGCAGAGAGCTTGTCACTAGCTGTTGTGATGCTGATACACTCAAATGTGATCGGTTCATTTTAACCACTGTTACTTAATATAATGTTTGATTCAATCAATAAGCTTTGGATTGTTCCAAAAAAAGAATGTTAGTTTTTTTTTTTTAAGAATTACAAATATAGAATGAAAATAAATATCAAATTGTACAATAATATTCTACAAAAATAAAATAAATAAATAGTTGAGTCCTAAAAGTTGTCTGTACATCTCTTGTAGAATTCCTAGGCTTTTTAACATCTTAGTAGAACAAAGCTCATACCTAGGACTGGCCCAACCACTGGATAGCTGTACAGAGATGTGTATGGCCAAATCTGAACAAAACAGATATACAGGTGTTTGTGACGAAAGGCTGGATCTGACGGCAGGGGAGAACGCGGATTTGTAGAGGGGGTTTCCACGCCACGCCACCAGTGGGCGTGACCAGCATGCATGGGGGCATGGCTATAATATTAGACAGTGCTTGGCTGCTCTCCAACTCTTCCTATCCCCATAATATACATGGGCAATGCTGCATGCACTACTGTTAGGTGCACGCAGCTCTCCCTTTTCAAGCAGAGCCGTGTGAAGCGGGGGCAGGGCCCAGCCACCTCAATTATACAATGTCTCAGGCTTGGAGGGGGGTTTCCAGGCACTAGAAAACCCCTCCTCGGTTTGCCTATGGACGGAGTTCAATTTCCACGGACAATGAGGGCATAATAGTCATGTATGACCACTGCCTATCCTCATTTGCCTTGTGTACAACCTCTAATGGCTTGCTGTCAGGTCTAGGGTGGGCTCAGCAACCTATGAATGCTTTGATTTGCATCAAATTAGGTCAAGTTCGCCTAGGCATCTATTGTGTATGGGTTCCTATAATCAAAGAATTCACCCCAATTACTAATTACGTTGGTAAGTACTATTTGAACAAATTGACTGAGGCTTCACATTTGTGAGTTGAATTAATATTCAATCAAGTATTCCTATCAATTCATCTACCTCCTACACCTTATTGTCCACTATAACTCATGAATATTTAGTAAGGAAGTGAAGTCAGGATGTGTCTTAGTGATATTACTGGCTCTTAGTGATTGATAGGTCGTATTCTCATGAAAAATGTATTAACGTGAAAGTTGATTCAGACCACAAAATTGCTGCACGCAATAGGAGTTCTTTAAATTCTACATTTAGCAGTTTCACAAAAAAGTTGTTCCAATGGGACTTTTATAAAGTAATAAACAATATCTAATAAAAAAAAAAAAAAAAAAAGGGAAAATGATGTCATGTACCAAAAACTGTAACTTATAAACAAAACAAAAAGTGCTATAAAACTAATTGAAACGATCCATCTTTATAAATCAATCCACAACATAAATACTATAACACATAATTCAACATTTGGAAATGCTGAACTGAAATAAAAAAGTAAAGATACTTATTAAATATATCTGCCTCTGAACACTTCGAAATGTTGCTTTTTTTAACTAGAGAACATAAATAATACAATAACTTTTAAAAGGGAAATCATATCAATGGAGATGAGTTAAAGTAGTAATTGCTATTACTATTACTATTAATAATCTATATTTTACTGTCTAGATTGAAGTATCAAAGTATGAAACTTCCAAAGAATATTAATTATAAGTGATTAGCTGACCTGTACCAATTATATTGTTGACAAATTTGTTAAACCAACATTGGGGCAGCATGGTGGCTCAGTGGTTAGCACTTCTGCCTTACAGCACTGGGGTCATGAGTTCAATTCCCAACCATGGCCTTATCTGTGTGGGGTTTGTATGTTCTCCCTGTGTTTGCCTGGGTTTCCTCCCACACTCTAAAAACATACTGGTAGGTTAATTGGCTGCAAACAAATTGACCCTAGTCTGTTGCTGTGTGTATATTAGGGAATTTAGACTGTAAGCTCCAATGGAGCAGGGACTGATGTGAGTTCTCTGTACAGCGCTGAGGAATTAGTGGCGCTATATAAATAAATGATGATGATTGTAAGTAATTCATTGAATGCTAAAGCAGCATAACCACTATTTAACAAATATAATGGAGGATACAATGAAATTTGCTAATACTTTACAATTCCAGATAAACACCAGTCTTTTGCCAATGAGAGAACTTATGAAGTTGTTTTACCTAAAGACAATACGCACATAAACCTCTCATTTTTTATGTTACTTTTATTTACTAAAAGAATTGTTTAATTTAGGGTGCTGAAGAAATAGCAAAGGTGACGCTTTATACGGTCATAGGAAAACCGAGGGGGGGGGGGTTGCTAGTGCCTGGAAACCCCCCTCCAAGCCTGGAGCACTATATAATTAAGGTGGCTGGACCCTGCCCCCGCTTCACATGGCTCTGCTTGAAAAGGGAGAGCTGCGTGCACCTAACAGTAGTACATGCAGCATTGCCCATGTATATTATGGGGATAGGAAGAGTTGGAGAGCAGCCAAGCACTGTCTAATATTATAGCTATGCCCCAATGCATGTTGGTCACGACCAATGGCGGCGTGGTGTGGAAACTCCCCTATACAAATCCTGCGTTTGCCCGATATCTTACATTTCAAAAAATAAAACTGTAACAAAACAAGCCCCAGCAAGGTCCACCGAAACCCGCCAGGGAAGCATCACCCATTTGGAGAGTCTGAAAATTTGGCACTATTGCCAGTATGTTAATTCATTTCAGCCTGGTCCTGCACATGGGATGCGAGGTTGTGTTTTATGAGAAATAGAGTTACATAAATGGAGTAGGTTTAAAATTACAATAAATATATTTGAGTGTGTAATAGACTGTAGATTATAAATGGATAAAATACAGCGGGCAAAATTTTTTTTTTGGTTACTGGAACCTGGTCTAATTCCAAACCACTGATTTAGTTTTTTAGATTTAAACTAATTTAGTTTTCAATTCATTGTGTGCTGCTCATGGCCCTGCATGTTCTGTATTTACTAAAAGAGTTTAAACTGTAATAGTGTAACTGCACGGAGAAGAAATATATTTTTTTTGTTAGACTACAATAAATATATTTTCCTTAACTTATAAAAAGACCATTTCTAAAAACAAAGGGCCTGATTCATTAAGGAAAGTTAAACAAAAATTGAGTAAGTTTTCTGGACAAAACCATGTTGCAATGCAAGGGGTGCAAATTAGTTTATTATTTTGCACATAAGTTAAATACTGGCTGTTTTTTCATCTAGCACACAAATACTGGATAGCTTATTTGTACACTGAAATTTAAAGTTGATCTAGGACATGCCCTACCCCAACTATAAATCTGCCATCACATTTTAAATTTACCTCCCCCTCCAATGCAACATGGTTTTGCCCTAGTGCAAGTTGCTTTCCTTTCCTTAATGAATCAGGCCCCGCGTGTTTAGCAAAAATGTGCTCAGGTAAAACAGAATAGTACTGTGTGGACAATTTTTACTTTCTGTCTGCAACCGTTACATTAGAATTTGCTGGTGGCACCTAATAAACAGCTACTAATGTTAAATCATACTTGCCAACTCTCCCTGAATGTCAGGGAGAAACCCCTGAAATAGGGGTGATCTCCCTCACTCCCTGAAGAGTCTGGCATTCTCCCTGATGCTGAGCCAGTACAAGACATGGTTGGCTTCGCCATCTGTGGCATGATGACACAGTTCAGTAATTGTGTCCTATGTCCAGGTATTGATGTCTATGGAGGTGGCCATTTTCATGGAGACCAAGATTTAATCAAAGACTGACAGGTAAGACAACATGACTTCAGTAATGGAGACAGAAATGTAAAAGACACTTCAGTCTCTAGAGATTCATTACCTGCTTTTCTTTAACGCATAGTTCCCTATTCTCCCGGAATGACCGGGAGACTCCAGCATTTCTGGGAGACCCTGGGGGGGGGCTTAATGACGCAAATATTGTGTCATCTTAGCCCCGTCCCCTGCTTTAATTGGCTAAAATTCTGACACTTGTTTAGGGGGTGGTGCCAAAATGATGTGATTCGTCAAGCCCCGCCCCCACACGCCCACCTTCCCCGGGATCTCCCTGAAGACAAGGAGGTAAAGTTGGCAAGTTTGTGTTAAATAGAAGTTGGATGTGTGCAGTTTGTTTCAAACTGGAAAGCGTCAATCTATTACTGAGTGCTAACCCTGATCTGTTAAAACAAAAGAGGCCTCATGTGCCCCGTCCTCTCTTGCCAGCCCTCCTTTGTTTAAAGATGAACAAAAAAATAATTAAAGAAAATAAAGTATTTTTTTTTACCAATAATATATTTCTTTTTTATCACACAACAGAGTGTAAAGCAGTCCGTGGACCGTTCATTCATTACCACCTCCATAACTGTTCAACAGAACAGCCTTTTGTAATAAATAATGGTATTTTAATGAACAACGTTCAGATTTCGGGATCTGCTACTCCGAAATAATTCAGCATGAACACATCAGCAAATCACGTCTGAGTGGGGTGTCTGCTTGATCGGATAAGTCCTCATAGTGTGACAAAAAGAAAAAATAATTAATCAAACGGCGGTCAAGTGTAAAAGTAAATGACTTGAGGTAAATTACAATGGCTTCAATCAGCAACCAACAAGAGACAGGGCAGTAAAGTAAGTGAACCTACGCAAGGAAAGACACCTGTTTTCTAGATTCATCAAACACATTCAACACTGGAATACCTAGCAACTGTTTTCTAAAAAAAGAAAATCAAATATCAAAATGTTACTTAAGGGGTGGATCCCCCTACGTTGAAATCCTCCATTGCATTATTTAAGGCAGTGATGGACAACAGGCGGACCTAGGGCCCCAACAACCCTCCGTGGTGTCACATACGGCCTCCAGCTCCTTCCTGCTTCATTTTCAGATGTCTTTGTTGTAGCGTGTAACTCTTGTTGAGAATGCCTGCTGGTAAGTTATTACAGATAGGAGACTCTTTCTTTGATTACATGTATTGTTTTATCTTATTACTGAAGTTAAGGGTAATGTGTGGCCCCTTTGAAGGGAGAACATGTGGGCTTAACATGCTCACAGTAAAATACATATACAATATATGGTTATAGGCACCTGGAAGTCCATTCACTTTAAAAAGATTTCTGCATGTCTTTACTTATAAATACTAGCCAGGAGTAGTTTTAGCTTTCCCCACAAATTTCTACAATACAGTGATAAGTAAGACCCTTTGGGTCTAGGGTTTATTGTGCTAGATATTTTAACAAGAATGTTTTTTTTGTTGCAGCATTTTCTTGATATCTAATATTATTGCAACTCAGATCCTGCATAAACCTCTTCCCCAATAGAAAACAAACTCAGCATGAGGCCAGATGTACACAAAGAGGAAATATGAGGTTAGGATACACTTCTATTAGCTGAATAGAACTGAAAACACTCGGGCACAAGCACTTGTAGCCGGTTTGGCCAAGTATGGACACTACTGTCTGACTAACGAATGTCTATATTGCAAAGTTCCTGATCTACCTATGACCTCACACATGCCAATGGAGGTCATCTGCTAGCCAGATTCTACCTTCTGCACAGCACGGACTCTGGTTGTATAGAAGAGGTCAATACATGGCGTGCTATGGGGGCAGTTTGATCAAAACAATCTGCCTGTGTCTGGACGAAGGTAGGCAGACAGGGATCTAATATAACATGACATTTAATGCACTACTGTAGGCAAAAATTCCAGTGGAGCTTATAATATTATTTGTGATGCCTGGGTGATACTGGGTGATAAATAGACTTTGTTCAAGGTCATAATGGGATTCAAGCATTGGTCTTCATCAAGTCTCTTAGTGTTATAAAGTCTACGACCTGAACTACTGAAGAACACCTTATCCTGTAACTACAATACTGCACTGCAATTCAAGACATTATTGCTTATTTATGTGGCCAATTTGGTCGGTGTTGAACATATGTAGCCAGGCTTAGAAAACTATAGTAAATTTATAGTGTACAAAATGTATATGGTATACCAGATGGAAAAGGCTTTATTACGTTGCTCGGTGAGCTTTCACACATGATTAATTGATTAATTCCCCCAAAAGGGTGTGGGGATGTTGAGCTTGGCGTGCCATATAGGTCCCTGGCAGTAGATTTATGGAACCTTCTAAATAGGAGAAGTAGAGGTGTTGCTCATAAAACCAGACTCTAGCTATCCTATATCCAATACATTCTAAAGAATGATAGCTAGAATCTGATTGGTTGCTATGGGCAACACCTCCACTTTTTAGAATGTTTGATAAATCTACCCCAAAGTGTGTTAAGGACACCTGCTCCAATATTACTCCGTACTCCAGGCCTTACCTAGCACTAGAGTGCTTTAGTTGAATGATATGAGAATGGTTACATAATTCTGAAAATTTACTGTTAACACGATTTAATTACTCTCCATTATCACTCAAAAAGACTTCTATAAGCAAATTGGGTAAATTATCTTTCAAAACTCAATGGACATCTCAAAAATAACGCACCTGAGGTTTCATTGGGTATCCTCGGTGGCCTCGCAGCTTTCCCATTTCCTGGATAAGGTTCCGTTGTGCTTATCCTCCCAGTGTTTTTTTTGTCTCTATTAACCCCTTGGTTTTGTGTTCCGTCTTTCGACTGTGTCGTGGTGGAAGATATGGTGGACATCGTCGTTCCCACCAACGTTGTCCTGGCTTGTGTCGTAGAGGTTTTTGTGGTTTTATAAATCCCAGGGAATGTGGTGGACTCCACAATTTCATCATCCCCCGTCGGACCCCATAAAATAAATTCAGATTCTGTGGTTGGCTGGCTTTCACTGTCCAAAAAATGCCTTATGTTATTCCAACTTCTTCTTTGGAGTTGTCTCTTACCCCTTTTCAAGTGAGTAATTTTAAGTGCGTCTCTTACTCCATGTGTTGAGGGAACTGTTTTTGTGGAGTATTGTAATGGCACAAGTCTAGAAAAACTGTGGTCCACATGGTCTTTAAGATATAAATTTAAGTGCTGTGATTCCGCTTGGTAACCACGCCGCTGTTCGAAATTTGTAAACGGACTCCAAAAACGTTTAAAACGCCTCGGCTTCTGCCTCAACTTTGGGTTCCATAATGCCATGTGATGTATCCTATGATCTACTGACGGTCTTTGTAAGTATTTGTACGCAGTACTTGGTGATCCTGATTCACAGATAATGAAATCCATAGCTAGTTGAAAAATGGCTATCAAAATCCATGCATGGCTTCCTATCGGAGGGCCTGATCTGTAGATAGACATTGAAAGCATATTAGAGAAATGATCGAAAACATTCCCTTTTAAAACGTTTCAGTGGTGTTTTTTCGTTATTATATCTCATTAGCAATCAAACATATCCCCGTAGAACTCAATATATTATAAATATTTCACACTAATTAATTAAAACTGTGTTACATCATGTTGTGATACATTACACAGGAGAGAAATACACAAATAATTTATTGCATTAAATGTATTTAGAAAGATTTTGCTATGGGTTTTGGCAGTGTAGTGTTTTCCCCCTGCTTTCCAAAAAATAGGGACATCCCAGACAATCAGGAAATCCACATAGGGCCTGAGTCATTAGGAAGAGCAAAGCATAAAAAAAGGAGTAACTTTGCACCTGGTCAAAACCATGTTGCATTGGAGGGGGAGGTCAATTTAAAATGCGGGGACAGATTTATAGTTAGGGTAGGGCATGTCCTAGACAAACTTTACATTCCAGTGTAAAAATAAAGCTATCAAGTATTTGTGTGCTACATGAAAAAACAGCCAGTATTTAACTTATGTGCAAAATAATAAACTAGTTTGCACCCCTTATATTGTAACATGGTTTGTCCAAGAGCAAACTTACATTCTTTTTTTTTGCTTTTTGTGCCTTAATGACTCATGCCCATAGAGTACAATGAGGTGCTCAGATCCTACTCAAACGCACTGGACAGAATAACTAAATAAAATAGTTTTGGAAGCGCTGCTTGTCTTACTTAGAACCCTGCACATACTCCATGTGCTCGAACTCAGTGAGCGAGCTCAGAGGAGTAAGCACTCACGTGAGTGTCAGGCAAAATTAGTTTTATTTTTATACTGGTAATAGCACACATTAAATATAAATAATCATTTCTAAATTAAATGATATTTGTCAGTTACTATATAACCTACCTTGATTGGACACGGAAAAAAAAATTCCAGCAATGAACTCACCTTTCAGAATAAGGATTTGAACACTTTTAATAGGCCTGAATTTTCTGGTTGGTTATATGAAGTAACCCTGAAGCTAAATGTAATTTGCCTTCAATTATTTAATCATATATCCCACCATAAAGCACATTTTAGAAAAGATGCTTGTATGATGGCAATCTTTTCATATGTTAAACCGCCTGTAATGGGACATATTCAGAATCAGTCATGTGACCCGTACTTTAACTACAAGTGGACAGAATTGGGTAAATGCAAAATATGCTTATTTACTTTGGCAAAACACATTGAATAAAGTAATTCTTATTAAGTGTCATTGTCACGGGCACTAGGAGTCTTTACCCAGGGATCACCAGATGGTAGGCTTACCAGAGCAATGTAGATGGTAATAGGGTACTCTGGTAGCTGGGTGATCACGGAACATGAAATGATGGCCGATGAGATGCTCAGGAAAGTCTATGACTAGCAACACTGGTAATAATGAGGTAAAGATACACAAGGAACTGTATGGACAAGGACACGTGAAGGTAGTCAGTGGTCTGCGATAGCAAGTTGTACCACTGCTATAGTGAGGAGGAATGTCCAACAGAAACAAGGAGGTGATGAGAGTCAGCGGTCTGCGGGTAGCAAGTTGTACCGTTGTCTGAGTGAAGGAATGGAATCCAAGTGGAGGTATCCAGGTAGTCAGTGGTCTGCGGTAGCAAGTTGTACCACTGCTATGTGAGAGGATAATGGAACAGGTGATACCGGAAACAGGGATCAGTGGTCTGACATCAGCAAGTTGTACCACTGAATATATATGTGAGGAGGTGCACGGGGGAAGACTGCAACACAGGATATACACAGGCACCTTATACACGATCCACAGTAATATGCACAATATAGATATATATATATGTAAATGACTGATTAGGTCTGCAATCTAGAAAGTCTCTTGAAATAGTCCAGCACAATGATAACACAGTCAATGATGGCAATAGACTCAGCGGATAGCAGACTCCAGAGAGAACCAAACACAGTCCAGCAAGATATGCAATACACAGCACAGTCAATGAGAAGTATGCATACCGTGGTTCAGCAGTAGCAGTCAGATGGGATTGCAGCGGTACCTGAGCGGCTGGAGGCCGACTGGATAGGAAGTCCCTGGATAGGAGAAGCAGCGGTCTAGCAGGTGCAGCGCACAGGTGAGTAGACCGACAGGGACACGAATCCACAGGAGTCAGCAACACGTGGAACTGGACTCATAGGAAACCCAGGAGAATGGAGATGATCCAGCAGAGGGTAGTAGAAGAGATACAAATCCAATGCTGACAGGAGGGTAGAGGCCAGTGGAACACGTGAAGGCGTGGAGAGTGGATCAGCAGGAGATGGACGATAGCGCTGACCACAGCGGCAGGACTCAGCGGCACACGGAGGTAACCAGTAGCAACCACAGGAACCAACAGCGATGGGAAACAGGAGTGCAGCGCAGGGCAGGAGCTGTAGATCACGAAGTGTAGCAGATGGTAATGAAAAGCGGCAGTCTCGAGGAAGTCACAGCGAAGATGAGATGAGAGTGTAGTGCACGGAGGCAGCGGATAGTAATCAGCTGGCAGTCACGATGTTGAACACAGGCGAGTTGCAAGCAGGAGACTGTAGTGCACAGAGGCAGCGGATAGTAGTCAGCTGGCAGTCACGATGTTGAACACAGGCGAGTTGCAAGCAGGAGACTGTAGTGCACAGAGGCAGCGGATAGTAGTCAGCTGGCAGTCACGATGTTGAACACAGGCGAGTTGCAAGCAGGAGACTGTAGTGCACGGAGGCAGCGGATAGAAATCAGCAAACAGACTTGATGAGAAGCAGGTGAGTGAGGTAAAAGCTGGAGTGCACGGAGGCAGCGGATAGCAATGAGTAAACAGTCACATTGATATAAAATAACGTTGAAGTGGTGTAGAAGACTGTAGTGCACGGAGGCAGCGGATAGGAATCAGCAAACAGTCATGATGATACAGTTGATGGTAGAAGTGGTATGGAACCACAGTAGTAGAAGTGGTTTGGAAACCACAGGAATCAGCAGCACTGAATACACAAGAATACAGGAACACCTTCAGAGACTCATGAGGAATGAGACTCCAAGATCAGGCAACGTGGTAGTGACCACAGGTGCTTAATATAGGGAGGTTGCCTGATCTGCCAATTAAGTTAAAGGGGTATACACTGAAGTATAGAAAAGGGCTGCGCATGCGCAGACCCTCAGGAAGGTGGACGGCCACGGTTCCTAAATGTCCGGGAAGAGGCACTCACGGTCCGGTGAGTGACAGTACCCCCCCTTTTAAAGGTGGGCACAGAACGCCTGGAACCGGGCTTGTCCGGATTTTTGGAGTAAAACTTCTTCAAAAGGGCAGGAGCATTAAGATCTTCAGCTTTGATCCAAGAGCGCTCCTCAGGACCAAAGCCCTTCCAATGAACGAGGAAGTGGAGGACTCCTCGCGAAATTTTTGCATCTAGTACCTCGGTAATCTCAAAATCCTCCTCCTGATGAACTTGAACTGGCTGCGGAGCTGAGGGAGGAGTTGAAAAACGGTTGATAATAAGAGGTTTGAGCAAAGATACATGGAAGGCATTAGAAATCCGAAGACTCTTAGGAAGAAGGAGTTTCACACATACTGGATTGATAACTTGAATGATCCTATATGGACCAATAAAACGAGGGGCGAATTTCATGGATGGAACCTTCAAACGAATATTTTTTGTGGATAACCAGACACGATCTCCAATTTTTAGTGGTGGAATAGCCCGCCTCTTCTTATCAGCGAAAGATTTATATTTGACAGATGTCTTCTTCAAACAGGTTCTAACCTGAGACCAGATATTTTTAAAGGTCTGACAAACAGTCTCCACCGCAGGAACTTGGGTGGGCGGGAGGGCAGGAAATTCCGGAAAAGACGGATGGTGACCGTAGACCACAAAGAATGGAGTTTTGGATGATGACTCATGGTACATGTTGTTATGGGCGAACTCAGCCCAAGGGAGTAACTCTACCCAGTTGTCTTGATTGGCTGATGAAAATATCCTTATAAAAGTCTCAAGATCTTGATTGACACGTTCGGTTTGTCCATTGGATTGTGGATGGTAAGAAGATGAGAGTGCTAATCGTATGCCCAAGGTTTTACAAAGGGCTCGCCAGAATCTGGACACGAATTGTACTCCTCTATCAGACACAATCTCAGATGGACATCCATGGATACGGAAGATCTCTTTAATGAAATGTTCAGCCAGGATAGACGAGGAAGGCAAACCAGACAGAGGGATGAAATGAGCCATCTTCGAAAATCTGTCCACTACCACCCAAATAGTGTTATGGTTCTTACTAGGTGGTAAGTCAGTAACGAAATCCATACTAATATGGGTCCATGGTTTGGACGGAATGGGTAGTGGTCGCAGCAACCCTGCTGGGGTTCTGCGGGAGGATTTGAATTGCGAACATAATTCACAGGAAGCAATGAACTCTTTGACGTCTCTCCTCATTGAAGGCCACCAGTAACTTCGAGAGAGGATCTCAAAAGTCTTGTGTTCACCGGCGTGTCCAGAAAAACGAGAGGCATGGAACCACGAAAGGATTTTCCTCCTTAGAGTAGGAGGCACGAGGGTCTTCCCAAATGGTAGCGTTTTGGTGGATGAAGCAGCCAGTGAGATACATTTGGGGTCTAGAATGGTATGGTTGGAAACCTCTTCTATATCAGAGGACGTAGCAAAGGCTCTAGATAAGGCATCAGCTTTTTTGTTCTTGGCAGCTGGTTTGAAGGTAATTATTAATTCAAAACGGGAAAAGAAAAGAGACCATCTTGCTTGACGAGGGTTCAAGCATTGGGCAGACTGGAGATATGACAAGTTCTTATGATCCGTGAAGATCGTCACCGGATGGCGAGCTCCCTCCAACAAGTATCTCCATTCCTCTAATGCGGCTTTGATAGCCAGTAATTCCTTGTCTCCGATGGTATAATTCTTCTCTGCGGGTAGGAGACCCCGAGAATAGAAGGCACAAGGGTGGAATTTTTGCTGTTCCGAGCGTTGGGAGAGAATAGCTCCTAAGCCCACATTAGAGGCATCTACTTCTAGGAAAAAAGGGAGTGTCACATCAGGCTGACGAAGGATTGGAGCCGAAGAGAAGGACTCTTTTAATGTTTGAAAGGCTTGAATAGCCTCAGTAGACCATTGCTTAGGATTAGCCCCTTTACGAGTCAGGGCCACAATAGGAGATGCAATGGAAGAAAAGTCTTGAATGAAGCGTCTATAGTAATTGGCAAAACCTAAAAAACGCTGGATGGCACGAAGAGTAGTTGGCTGGGGCCAATGTAGTACAGCATTTACTTTGTCAGGATCCATCTTCAGACCAACTCCGGAAACAATATACCCCAAGAATGGAATCTGGGGTAATTCGAATGAACATTTTTCTAATTTACAGAACAATGAATTTTTCCGTAGCCTGGAGAGGACTTCTGCCACATGTTGGTGGTGAGAAGGCAGGTCCTGTGAAAAAATCAATATGTCGTCCAGGTAGACGAAGACACATACATATAATAAGTCCCGAAAAATCTCATTGATGAAGCCCTGAAAAACAGCGGGGGCATTACATAGCCCGAAAGGCATTACCAGATATTCGTAATGCCCGTCTCTGGTGTTAAACGCCGTCTTCCATTCGTCACCGGAACGGATTCTGATTAAATTGTAAGCACCACGAAGATCCAACTTAGTAAAAATACGGGCTCCCTTAATGCGGTCAAATAGCTCAGTGATCAACGGAATGGGATACCGGTTCTTGATAGTAATGGCATTGAGTCCACGAAAATCTATACAAGGGCGTAATGATCCATCCTTCTTTTTGACAAAGAAGAACCCAGCTCCAGCGGGCGAGGTGGAAGGTCGAATGAACCCACGCTGGAGGTTCTCCCGTATATATTCAGATGTAGCTTGAGTTTCAGGTAACGAGAGTGGATAGACCCGGCCTCTGGGAGGAGTCTTGCCAGGAAGAAGATCAATCGGACAATCCCAAGAACGATGAGGAGGAAGACGTTCAGACTGAGCTTTATCAAAAACATCGGTAAATGAAGCATATTGAGGAGGGAGTCCCGGTGAAATAGCTGAAATGGAAGCTTGCTGTACCTTGAGAGGAATGACTTGGGAAAGGCAATGATGGTGACATTCAGGCCCCCAAGACGTGACTTGAGGGGTGCGCCAGTCAATCTGGGGAGAGTGACACTGAAGCCATGGAAGGCCTAGGACAATCGGACTTGTCGTAACAGGAAGAATTAAAAACGATATCTCTTCATGATGCAGAGCACCAATCTGAAGGGTTACTGGAGACGTACTCTGGGTGATGAGACCGTTGATGAGACGTGATCCATCGATAGCCGTCACAGTAATGGGAGTTTTTAAGGTAATCATTGGTAGAGACCATTGATTAACTAACGATTTGGAAATAAAATTTCCTGCTGCTCCGGAATCAATCAATGCCTGTGACTCAAAGGTCTTGGTAGCAAAGGAAATAGTCACATCAAAAGCGCAGACTTTAGATTTCATAGACGATGGAGAGGACTCCAGGGACCCTAACTTCACCTCTCCAGAACTAGTTAGGGCCTGGCATTTCCCGATCTCTTAGGGCAGGAGCTGAGGACATGAGTGGAATCAGCACAATAGATACAGAGTCTATTCTTGACTCTTCGTTTCCTCTCCTCAGAAGATAACTTGGAACGTCCAATCTCCATGGGAATCACAGCGGGTGACACTGGACGAAATTGAGGGTTAGAGCGAAAAGGTGCTTTAGCAGAAGTCGTTTTCTCAGCCTCTCTTTCACGAAATCTCATATCAACACGATGGCATAGAGAGATCAAATCTTCAAGTGACGAAGGAAGCTCTTGGGTAGTCAGTGCATCTTTAATTTTATCGGAAAGCCCCTGCCAGAAGGCGGCAACTAAGGCTTCAGTGTTCCACTGAAGTTCAGAGGCTAAGATCCTAAATTGAATGACGTACTGGCCTACAGTATGAGATCCTTGTCGCAGACGGAGGATGCTGGAAGCAGCGGAGGTCACACGACCTGGTTCATCGAACACACTTCGGAATGTAGAAATGAATTTGGCACTATCTTGTAATATTGGATCGTTCCTCTCCCACAGAGGGGAGGCCCAAGCCAGGGCTTGTCCTGAAAACAAAGAGATAAGATAGGCCACTCTGGAACGATGGGTAGAAAAATTTTGAGGTTGGAGCTCAAAATGGACTGAACATTGGTTAAGGAAACCCCTACAAGTTTTGGGGTCTCCATCGTACTTTGACGGAGTAGGCAGGTGAAGCGTGGAAGCTATAGGCACCTGGGATGGCAATGGGGAAACGGAGGAAAGCACAGGAGCTTCAGTAGTAGCTGTCACAGTCTGTCCAGATGTTCCTTGGGAGGTTAATGACTGATAACACTGAAGTAACAGCTGTTGGCGGGCATCCTGTTGCTCCACACGGCTAACCAGATGTTGCAGCATCTCTTTGGCGGTAGGTTCCACATCTGGGTCTGTCATGGCCTGATCTTACTGTCACGGGCACTAGGAGTCTTTACCCAGGGATCACCAGATGGTAGGCTTACCAGAGCAATGTAGATGGTAATAGGGTACTCTGGTAGCTGGGTGATCACGGAACATGAAATGATGGCCGATGAGATGCTCAGGAAAGTCTATGACTAGCAACACTGGTAATAATGAGGTAAAGATACACAAGGAACTGTATGGACAAGGACACGTGAAGGTAGTCAGTGGTCTGCGATAGCAAGTTGTACCACTGCTATAGTGAGGAGGAATGTCCAACAGAAACAAGGAGGTGATGAGAGTCAGCGGTCTGCGGGTAGCAAGTTGTACCGTTGTCTGAGTGAAGGAATGGAATCCAAGTGGAGGTATCCAGGTAGTCAGTGGTCTGCGGTAGCAAGTTGTACCACTGCTATGTGAGAGGATAATGGAACAGGTGATACCGGAAACAGGGATCAGTGGTCTGACATCAGCAAGTTGTACCACTGAATATATATGTGAGGAGGTGCACGGGGGAAGACTGCAACACAGGATATACACAGGCACCTTATACACGATCCACAGTAATATGCACAATATAGATATATATATATGTAAATGACTGATTAGGTCTGCAATCTAGAAAGTCTCTTGAAATAGTCCAGCACAATGATAACACAGTCAATGATGGCAATAGACTCAGCGGATAGCAGACTCCAGAGAGAACCAAACACAGTCCAGCAAGATATGCAATACACAGCACAGTCAATGAGAAGTATGCATACCGTGGTTCAGCAGTAGCAGTCAGATGGGATTGCAGCGGTACCTGAGCGGCTGGAGGCCGACTGGATAGGAAGTCCCTGGATAGGAGAAGCAGCGGTCTAGCAGGTGCAGCGCACAGGTGAGTAGACCGACAGGGACACGAATCCACAGGAGTCAGCAACACGTGGAACTGGACTCATAGGAAACCCAGGAGAATGGAGATGATCCAGCAGAGGGTAGTAGAAGAGATACAAATCCAATGCTGACAGGAGGGTAGAGGCCAGTGGAACACGTGAAGGCGTGGAGAGTGGATCAGCAGGAGATGGACGATAGCGCTGACCACAGCGGCAGGACTCAGCGGCACACGGAGGTAACCAGTAGCAACCACAGGAACCAACAGCGATGGGAAACAGGAGTGCAGCGCAGGGCAGGAGCTGTAGATCACGAAGTGTAGCAGATGGTAATGAAAAGCGGCAGTCTCGAGGAAGTCACAGCGAAGATGAGATGAGAGTGTAGTGCACGGAGGCAGCGGATAGTAATCAGCTGGCAGTCACGATGTTGAACACAGGCGAGTTGCAAGCAGGAGACTGTAGTGCACAGAGGCAGCGGATAGTAGTCAGCTGGCAGTCACGATGTTGAACACAGGCGAGTTGCAAGCAGGAGACTGTAGTGCACAGAGGCAGCGGATAGTAGTCAGCTGGCAGTCACGATGTTGAACACAGGCGAGTTGCAAGCAGGAGACTGTAGTGCACGGAGGCAGCGGATAGAAATCAGCAAACAGACTTGATGAGAAGCAGGTGAGTGAGGTAAAAGCTGGAGTGCACGGAGGCAGCGGATAGCAATGAGTAAACAGTCACATTGATATAAAATAACGTTGAAGTGGTGTAGAAGACTGTAGTGCACGGAGGCAGCGGATAGGAATCAGCAAACAGTCATGATGATACAGTTGATGGTAGAAGTGGTATGGAACCACAGTAGTAGAAGTGGTTTGGAAACCACAGGAATCAGCAGCACTGAATACACAAGAATACAGGAACACCTTCAGAGACTCATGAGGAATGAGACTCCAAGATCAGGCAACGTGGTAGTGACCACAGGTGCTTAATATAGGGAGGTTGCCTGATCTGCCAATTAAGTTAAAGGGGTATACACTGAAGTATAGAAAAGGGCTGCGCATGCGCAGACCCTCAGGAAGGTGGACGGCCACGGTTCCTAAATGTCCGGGAAGAGGCACTCACGGTCCGGTGAGTGACAGTCATATTTGCCAAATATATATGTACATAGAAAAGAATAGGTAAAAGCAATGCATACATCCCAACATTTAGGACTTCTTAGCTGGGCCATCATCCAAAAATAGGGTGTGGTCATGTCATGTTAGGGGGTGTGACAGCATCACTATGGCCATGGTAACAACCGTAGCTCGGAAGCACTAGGCCATACCCAACGCCTCTTCCCTCCCCTGGAGACACTTCGTCATCATTTGCAGCATGTACCTCCCAACATTCCCAGCAAGTAGGGACAAAAGCCAGGACGGTGGCACAGTCCCACTTAATTCGGGACAGTTGGCAGGTATGGCAATAGAAAACTTTAATTCTTGCACTCATCATCTCCCACATTGATTATTGTAATTCTCTCCTTACTGGTCTTCCCAAAATCAGACTCGAGCCCTGGCTAGATTGATTTCACTTGCAAATCGTTTTACATCTGCTGAGCCACTCTATCAGTCTATACATTGGTTGCCTGTTTTTCAACGAATACAACATAAAATTCTTCTACTTGCATACAAGACCGTCAACAAAAGTGCACCAACATACATCTCCTCACTTGTCTCAAAATATCTCCCAACTCAACACCTCTGTTCTGCACAAGATCTGCGTCTCTCTTCCACTCTCATCACTTCCTCCCATTCTCAGTTACAGGATTTTTTTCGGGCTGCACCCACTTTATGGAATTCACTCACTCGCAGCACAAGACTTTCCTCTAGTCTTCAAACCTTCAAGCGTTCTCTGAAAACCCACCTCTTCAGACAAGCTTATAGTATTCCTCTACCACCCTCTTAATCTCCATAGGTTACCCTATTACCACCCTCTACACAGCTAACACAAGACAACAACCCTCTGACCAACACTGCTATGTGACTGATCACACAGCCCACTCAATACTTTGTAAGCTTTGCATTCTAGCTTGACAAATATTCAATATGATGTAGCACTTACCCTTGTGTATCAAACCATTGTCCTATAGATTGTAAGCCTGCGAGCAGGGCCCTCTACCTCTCTCTCTGTCTGTATGTAATACCCAGTATTGTTTTATTATTATTATTATTATTATTATTATTATTATTATTATTATTATCATCATCATCGTAGATTTGTAAGGCACCACAGTACTCCGCTGTGCCAGACAGTAGGGAAGATACATACATAAAACAGGACATACGTAAAACAAGAACAGACAAGTCATACAAAATGAATGGAGACATTATTACTGTTTGTTCCCAATTGTAAAGCGCTACGGAATCTGTTGGCGCTATATAAATAAATGTTGATGATGATGATTGGTTAATGCCTCTTGTAAAGCAGACAAGTTACAATTTTTTTTCATTTCCTTTTTCATCTTGTTAAAGTGTAGATTATTGTTAATACTTACAAACAATGGTGGCAAAATTTGGTGGACTTTAAAACTACTCCTGAGAATGCAGCCACGTGGATTCAGAGGCAACACAGAGGAATGGTGTTTCCCATTTATTCACTTAGAATTGTAAAACAATAAATATTACATCCTGTGGGTTAATGACAATGTACAAGTATGTTTTCCATTTATTACCTGCACACACATCAATGTTAGTAGCATGCACTTTTTAATTTTTAACCCTAAAACATCCTGTACTGCTACAGATAAGTGCGCTGATGCGTCATTGTCCAAGCAAAAATGCTGCAGTCTACATTAATGCACAAAGTATTAGAGGAATGCAGAAACAGTGAAATGGTGTGCCATATGCGTGGAGTTTATAGGCCTGATTTATTAAGGAAAGTAAATTTTAAAAAAATGAGTAACTTTGCACCTTGGCAAAAACATGTTGCATTGGAGGGGGAGACAAATATAAAATGTGATGGCAGATTTATAACTGGGGTAAAGCCATACTTGCCAACATTTTAGATTTGGCTTCTGGGAGCTGCCGGGGGGAGGTGGGCGTGCAGGGGACGGGGCTCCGAAAATCTCGTCATTTTGGCCCCTCTGTAAAATGACGCGTTTTGCGTCATTAAGCACGAATCGCGGCGTTTGAACCGAATTCTGCCCAATTCATTAGGAAGTGGGCAGATCAGGGAGATTTCCACACTCTCCCGGGAGTCCAGGAGACTCACGCGAAATGCGGGAGTCTCCCGGAGTGTCAGGGAGAGTTGGCAAGTAGGGGTACAGCATGTTGTAGATCAACTTAAAATTACAGTGTACAAATTAAGCTATCAAGTATTTATGTGTTACATAAAAAAACAGCCAGTATTTATCTTATGTGCAAAATAATAAACTAATTTGTACCTCTTATATTGTAACATGGTTTTTGTCCAGGAGAAAACACACTCATTTTTTTTTGCCTTAATTCCCTACATGTTCTTTCTGTGTCACATGGTTTTCCTCCAGGTGTTGCAGTTTCACAGACCAAACACAGACTGGAAGGTCAAACGCCTTGTGATTAAAAATGTACTAGGAAACATTAGCTGTAAGCTTTACTGGAGCAGGGACTGAGGTGCGTGAATAAAATACATTCTGATTGTACATTGCTGTAGTATATGTTGGGGCTATATAATGAATAATAATAGATTTATCTAACTTTATGAAAAGGAAAAAGTAGATTCTACCAATCATTTTGTAGAATGTACTAGATAAATGACAGCTAGAAGCTGAATGGTTGCTAAGGGCAACACCTCCACTTTTCCTTTTTAGAATGTTCGATAAATCTACCCTGATATCTTTGTTCACATCTGCAGAAGCGACAACAAACGTCTCTGTGCTCTGCTTATTGTAGAGTAAATGATCCCCAATGCCTTGTATGAAGTACAGAATGTAAACATAACGCCTGTACAATGACAGCTTCAGTCAGCTAATTAGCTCAACAATTGCAGAACAATATTCAATTTATTAACATTATGTACTGGCAGAGAAGATTAAATGGTAATAATGACGTTATTACAAATACCGATCTCTATCTAAATTATGCCTAAGAGAAAAGACACAGCAGCAAAAAGAAAAAACACTTCTATATGTATTGTCATATTATGCCTATAAGCTCTTTCTGCTTCTCTCCATTGTCTTTGATCTGCTAGTCATGCTGAGGCATGTTATGGTTTTATTTTTCAAAGCTACAGAATCCATTTACCGGCTGCTCTCCCTTCTCTCATTTACAGTCTAGACGTGAAATATTCGCAAATACAATATTAACTCTTTGCCTTCAAAAAAGGAAACCGAACTACATTATGGATTCACTTCTGTAGCTGCAGCAACGGTACAGGGGAAAAGGGAATTCACAACTGGACAGGTGAGCTTATATTCTATTCCTCTTGTGTAGATACGCTAAGTGCTCTCTGAGGGAACACTTTAACAAGATAGACAGACAGACAGACAGATATGAGATAGATAGATGATCGATAGACGATAGATAGATAGATAGATAGGAGATAGATATGAGATAGATAGATAGATGATCGATAGATGATAAATATGAGATAGATAGGAGATAGATATGAGATAGATAGATAGGAGATAGATAGATAGGAGATAGATATGAGATAGATAGATAGATAGGAGATAGATAGGAGATAGATAGATAGGAGATAGATATGAGATAGATAGATAGGAGATAGATATGAGATAGATAGATAGATAGGAGATAGATATGAGATAGATAGATAGGAGATAGATAGATAGGAGATAGATATGAGATAGATAGATAGGAGATAGATAGGAGATAGATAGATAGGAGATAGATATGAGATAGATAGGAGATAGATATGAGATAGATAGATAGGAGATGGATATGAGATAGATAGATAAGAGATAGATATGAGATAGACAGATAGATAGATAGATATGAGATAGATAGATATGAGATAGATAGACAGATAGATATGAGATAGATATGAGATAGATATGAGATAGATATGAGATAGATATGAGATAGACAGATAGATAGATAGATAGATAGATAGATAAATATGAGATAGATAGATAGGAGATAGATATGAGATAGATATGATAGATAGATATGAGATAGACAGATAGATAGATAGATAGATAGATATGAGATAGATAGATAGATAGGAGATAGATATGAGATAGATATGAGATAGATAGATATGAGATAGATATATATGAGATAGATATATATGAGATAGATAGATGATCGATAGATGATAAATAGATAGATATTTATGAGATAGATATGAGATAGACAGATAGATAGATAGACAGATAGATAGATACGAGATAGATAGATAGAGAGATGAGATAGATATGCTCTATAGCATTATCTGCTTTCCCTCTTCATGTATATACAACTGCACAGTACCACTCCTCACTCTGTAGCCTGAATGGTTATCACATTATCTGTGTTCATTCTTTATGTATATACAACTGCTCAGTACCACTTCTCACCATCTGTATGGTGGATATAATTCTCAGGTATTAAGTAAAAAAAAAAAAAATAAATCTATATATATTATATATATATATGACAATCAGAACACGCTGGTTATCAGCTGTGTATAATGTACACAGTCACAGAATGCACATATTTTTCGATAAATAAATGTCTCTATAACCCCATTGGATACAGAAGACCTGCAAAAAGTTAGAGTTAAGGTCATTTTAATCTCTATACTTTATGCAATCTCGATATTCTCCCAATTCTTAGAGGAAAGAAATATTTAAAAACATATTATGTACCAGACTGGTACAGTACTGGCCCAGCTGCAGGAAATTGCTTTTGTATATTGTTTTACTAATTTATTCTAATTAACCTGGACAAAGCATTACATTTCTATGTTGCTATAGGAAGCTGCTATACATTATGCTACAGGAATATGATGGCACTGAGCATATTAAACACTGCTGGGGAATCACAGAGTGTTCGCTGATTTCATGTAATTTACCAGCGGTCGATTTTCTGTTGAATGTGTCATTTCCTCTACCTCTCACTGGTAGTTATTGAGAAACGACTTATCATGCAATCACATGCTGATACACTGCCTTAGATGCTTAGCAAAAAAAAATAATAATAAACATTTGCCATAAAGGCTAGTTGTACACTTATATTGTTATTCGCGGGTGCAATTATTTGTATAACATTTTTATCAAGATGTCTTAAAAGAGAACTTAAACTAAAATATTTTTAATCTCTGTTTTCCAACTCCCATCCTATAGTTTTCCGATCCACAGCAGATGTTTTTTCTGTGTCAGCTGCTACACGTGTTGTATCCTACCCAAATATTTATGTAATTGTTTAGGAATATAAAAATAGAGCATAAAACATAACATAAAACACAAATATAATTTATGAGAGTACAAACAAATACAAATTAAACTGTCACAAAAAAATTCACAGTACATTCTCCCCAAAAAAACACAATGAAAAGGAACTAAGTCACCCTATTGTAGAACAGAAACATTCCTCCGAACCTTTATGGTCGTGCAATTAATTTAACTGCAAGAACTAAAAATACAAATAAAAAAATATATATTTATGGACTGGAAAGGAAACTAAACACATTTTTTAATGCGTCTCCCCCAACTGATTATAAGATGATTTGCAAATTACTGTTATTACCATTTCTCACACCTTATGGGAAATAAACATATGATAACGTTGTTTCTAATTTATCTACTTGTTAGTTAGCAGATTTCAACTATCACAGCTGCCCCATTTCACTGCTAGAGACCTTGATAGGAAGCCAGGTCTATTGCTATTATTTTACATTGTTGCAACAATGTTACTGCCCTTTGCAAACCAGTTAACTCTTTGTGCAGCAGAGACACATTGTTTACAAATGATCATTTATATGTTTTCTAGTGGTTTTTTTTTTTTTTTTTTTTAAAAAGGGTCTAATACTAGTGGCACCATATCCAATAGTACTTTCTTTGTTATTCGTAATGCATTTTGTTACATTTTTTGTTGTTGATTTTACTACTGGTAAACGCATTGGAGAAGCCTATATTGAACGCAACACTAGTAACTTAAAAAATATAGTATATATTTTTACTAGTTTTTAAATGCAAAAAAAAATAAAGTTACATTGTAATCGGCCGTTAGAAGTTACCTCCAAACAGGTTGGATCAGTACAGGTTGGATACACACGTGTGGCCAAATTGTATGTTGATCTGATTGTTCTGTGGTTGTTACAAATGGCAACATTGCAGTGTGTTGGCACCATGAAGAGTTCTTGTCATAATTACACCCTTGTTTCACAGGATTATACAGTGGAAGAACAAATACATATTGCATCTACATAGATGTACAATGGGGGAGATTCAATTCAGCGTGAGGTGCTACAATTACTGGCAATTTCCGCCACCGGGCATCGTGATGATGTCTGTGCGCCGGATTGCCAGCAATTGAATCTGCCCCAATGTGTAGGATATATTTTTAAGTATTTTTACATACACTTAGGTGACAAAAGTGGATGTACTTTTCACGGATTTAGGATAAAGTTATTATGCGCCTACAGTATATGTGATTTACCAACTCTCCGAATGTCAGGGAGACTCCTCATTCTACTTCTCTTTCTTGAGATGTGAACGGTACCTTAACAGCACTATTCACAAATTAAATCAACATTACCCCAGCCCCCTTCACGAATCACATTGTGCAGTAGCGGAGTGAGACCGCTATGACGAGAATCGCGCAGACACATTTCATATCTCCCAGAGCAGCGGTATATTAACTAGGAAAGGATGATAAGGGCAGCACGGTGGCTTAGTGGTTAGCACTTCTGCCTCAAAGCACTGGGGTCATGAGTTCGATTTCCAACCATGGCCTTATCTGTGTGGCGTTTGTATGTTCTCCCCATATTTGCTTGGGTTTCCTCCGGGTGCTCCGGTTTCCTGCCAGACTTCAAAAACATACTGGTAGGTTCACACGGCTCTACTAACAGTAGTGCACGCAGCATTGCCCATGTATATATGAGGATAGGAAGAGTTGGAGAGCAGCCAAGCACTGTCTAATATTATAGCCACGCCCCCATGCATGCTGGTCACGCCCACTGGTGGCGTAGTGTGGAAACCACCCTCTACAAATCCTGCGTTTGCCCCTGGGCATATGAGTACCAGCAAGCACAACTCACTGTAAGGGAGAAGTGGCTCCTATAGCTGGTACAGCCAGCCCACTGTGATCTGGGCCTGTTATCCCTGAATAAAGTCCTTTGCTTATACAGCCCTGCAGAATAAGCTGGCGCTTTGTAAATAAATAATCAAAATAGTTAATTAAAGTTGGATGAAAACTACTTATGGCCGCATGGTTCAAATAAATAGGCGACACAAAATGCTTCATAAATATATTATTATATTATCAATTAATAAATGATGATATTATTTTCTCCATTTCTTATTTACAGCCTTTTTATATTTTATTATGTTTAATATCCGGCACTAGTTGCATTATTCAGAACACACTTATAACCTGGCAGTATAGTTTGAACACAATACTCGGTATAAATTTATGAGCGTTTTGTGCTCCTACTCAGCTGAGATATGAATGGGCCGCCACCGTATTACAACAGAATACAAAACTCACTATTCCCTCTCATTAGTCAGTGTGACACCAGGGCATTGAAGCCATCACAACCCAAACTTGGCATAAAAAAACCTTGACAACATTTAGGTTGTGGGTTTCATAAATTATTGGTTCCAGCTCTCTTAGTAACAAAATAACGTAGGCGCTTTCAGTGCTGTGGTATTAGCACAATAAACGAAGGCGCTCCCAGGCTAGTGCTGCAGGATAGATCTTATGTAGATATTTATTTTTGTTTATTGTTACCATATTTTTCTGCATTCAGATTGGGACAGTTTATGTTGTAGTTCATCTGGAGTGGCGTTATGTTATTTTTCTTAGCGACCCTCGCTCATCACCCTATTAACAACACTCGGCTTATACTCACCCCCGTTCTCCTCTGATCTTTTGGAAGTAGCTTTTAGTTATCACATAGCAAGAGGACTCTATGGTCAAGAGCCATTCCAACAATAAAGTGAACCGATAGCAACATTTTATAGGGGCCCCATCCCCTCTTCACGTCACCGTAGAATAGCGCCTTGTGACAGACGCATTTTTAAGCTTAGGCAACTCTACGCTTATATCATACTTGCCTACTCATCCGGAACGTCCGGGAGGGTACTGGATTTCGGGGTCTTGTTCCTAGACTCCCGGAAGCGTAGGCCACCCTCCCTGAACTCACCTCTCCTTCTTCTAAATAGGCTAGGGCGTGTGATGACCCGATTCGTGCCATCAGGCCTTACCAGGTGGGTGATAATGGCACAAGTCAAAACAGCATGGCCCTGTCCTACACTGCACAATTATGTGATCGCATCATCGCCCAGCGCGGGGAGGGGACGTGGTGATGCAAATTGCGTCATCACTCCACCAACCTTTGACCTTTGCCCTTTGGACCTCCACTCCGATTATCTCCCGGAGGGGAGGTCCCAAAAGTTGGAAAACATGGCTTATATGTTGTTTTCCTGCAGATAGCAGGTAGTGTAAGCTATAAGTATCTGACATATAAACACTGATTTTTTCTGTTAATGCTGTTGGCCAGTTTCACTGTACATATTATGTCAGGAACTTAGGACTTGTGGAGCCTGCTAAGTGCAGGAAAACACTGAGCGAATGCACAGAGCTCCCTTAGGCCAATATAAATACAATATGCTGTTATCCTTAAGGGCCCGAGTCTCATCGGACCATTATACCCCTGGGCCCCATAGCAGCCACAAGAGCTGCTATGGATATCATGGATATCATCACACCCCTTCCTATGAGCTTTGGGGTTTTGTACAGTCAGATGTATTTGATCTCTGACGTCTGCTGAACAGTGTGTTTTGTGGTTCTGTATATAGCTTAGAAGCTATCAAACATTATCTGGGTACAGGGTAATTAGTACTGGCCAGGTGGCACAGAGAGATTTTTAGATCTGAAGATCTCTGTTCTGTGCTTTCTATGCCTAAAAAAATATTTAATATAACATTCAGGACATTTAAATACAGCAGTGATAACAACACACCCTCATCAGAAATCTCATACTTGTAGGTTAATTAGCGCATGGCAAAAATTGACCCTAGTGTGTGTGGTAAGAAATTTATACTGTAAGCGCAATGAGTCGAATGACTACATTTTCTCTGTACAGCGCTGCTTAATAGAATTGGCGTCATATATATATATAAACAAAAACAATATTAATTATAACAATTGTATGTTCTTGCAGTCAACTAGCTAACAAGCTGCAATACAATTGGCCTGTCTAGGGAACCACTTGTGATTGGCTGCCACCTAACAGGAGTCTCGGCTACTGCCGGCCATAGTCATTTAGAGATGTGCATATGAGTGGATACTTTTTTCCAACACTCTTTAATTCATGTTATAAGCCATGGTTTTTACTATAGCAAGGGAACCTGTGTCTAGTATTGCTTGCTGGCTAAGGATTTTAAAAGGAGGGTACACGGTCTGTTTTTATTTGTATGTTTTTATTTTTACACAGCATGCACTCCTGTTCACATAATGTACTTATAGTACGTGTACAGAAGACACACATGCGCAGCACAGTTTTTACATGAGCGCCACCTGCCCTTTGAAATCAGTATTGCATGGCCGACAAAGATTACTTCTTCAAGCTTATTAAAGAAAAGTTGTGCTGAAAGGATAGTTAAAGAAGGACACATCTAGGATTGTTAAAATTGGTTAATTATACAATATAAATTATTTTTTTTTGTTTTTTTTCAAATATCTCTCTTAGTAATAATTGTTACATGAACGTGATACCTGTTAAGTATCTCAACTTTCTGTTAGGGAAAACATGCTAATTAGAATAAATAATTGCTATGCAAAGTTACTATAGCATAATTATTCTTTTACTCTGAAGTCCTGAAAGCCTGCGATTTTTTTCTCTTACCTTTATAAATGTTGTTATTTTCTACTACAAAAGCGTCTTCCTCTTAAATCTAACGACGCCACCCTGAGTTATTTTAAAATGTATGCAAATCAGCAATTACCGACTCATTTTGCATTCTGGCAGATACTGTGCTAAGCTCCAATGCTACATAGACCTTAACTTAACATTGGTATTACTGTTCGAAATATGCCACCTGCCACAGCCTAGCGATGTGCGCTTAACACTGAATAAAACCCGCTACAGAAATAAAAGGTGTTAAACTTTAGGAATTTCTGGAGCCGTAAAACGTGAAAACCTGTTACTAACAGTACCTTCGAAAGAGTAAGGAAAATAATAACATCTTGGGGCCTTGTCAATGGCGACGATGTTAGAGGAATTTATAGCAACAGCTAAATTAAAGGGCACTTTTCAAAATTGTGTTTAATCCATATTTATGTTTAAACGTAACTTAAGCATAGCATAACGATTCAGTCCATGTGTACATTTTTTTTTTACGGAAGGTTTCTGTGTTTTTTCTCATAAGCAGCTATTCAGCAAATAATCCACTGTTCTGTTACAGGGTCATTCAGTCCCTGCTACTCTTCCACTTGAACTGTGCTCCATTTAACTCATACTTGCCAACTCTCCTGGAATGTCTGGGAGACTCCCGAAATCCCCGGATCCCCGGGAGTGCAGGCAAGTCTCCCGCATCCCGCAATTTGCGGTGAATCGCATTAGTTTGCCCCCCCCCCCCCCCACGACAAAACAATTTCCATAGCAGAGGGCGGGGCTAAAATGACGCAATTCACCGTGCCCCGCCCTCTAGTCACGCCTCTCTCCCGGACTACACTGCCTAAAAGTACGCAAGAATGATTTAACTTCCATTGAAAGGAACAGAGTGCAGCTCGAATGTAACTCTAAAAAGTGATCATAGATCCCTAAGGTTATTTACATGATGAGTCTTAGCAAAGCAAGTTAAATGCTTGATGGCACCTGGAAAACTGCAAACTGTGTCTATGCTCCTTTGAGAACTCACCTTGCATTGCCTTGAGTGGTTGTGTGACTTGTTTTAGAGATCATCTATTATCTCTTTTGAGCATTCAGTTTGATCTGGATTCTGAACACAGTTGAAATCAAGCTTTAAAGTGTACAAAACACAGGCAGTCTATCAGCTAGTAAGTGACATGGGGGTAAATTGACTAAAGCTTAAAAAAGAAAAGTGGAAATGTTGTCCATAGCAACCAATCAGATCCTAGCTATTATGTTCTAGAACAGTGTTGGCTAACCTGTGACACTCCAGGTGTTGTGAAACTACAGGTCCCAGCATACCCTTCCAGCATTAACCTGCTATATATTGGCAAAGCATGCTGGGACTTGTATTTTCACAACACCTGGAGTGTCACAGGTTAGCCAACACTGTTCTAGAATGTACTAGCTAAATGATAACTAGAATCTGATTGGTTGCTATGGGCAACAAGTCCAGTTTTCCTTGATCAGGTGTACTTAAGGCAACTCCATTTTTATAGCTATCTCAGCACTTTTCTAAATCTCACAGCGCACTTGAAAGTCAAACTCTGGCAAACTTTCAAAATGAATAAATTATTTTCCTTATCTATTCATGAAAATTGAACACAGAATATTAAAATATATTTAAGTTTCATCTTATAAGATGTTCTGTCCCAAATAACTTGTTGAAACATTTTACTAAAAAAAAAAAAAAAATGTAAAATAATTTTACAGTATTTTCTTTTGAAAATCCAGAGAATAGGACCAGCGCTTCCTTAGATAGTATGAATCAGTGTTCACAGTAATAGCTCCTGACAGCACGCTCCTGCAACACTGGTGGTGACTCAGTATAGTCACAGACAGCAGTGCAGTTTTGGACTGTTAAGACTCAATAAGGTTGCCGATTCCCATTATCTCTGCTCTGTTTCCTCTCTGACTCACTGTCTTTTACTGTCTGCTAACAATTATCACGCTTCAGTAATCATTAAAATATATCAAATTCCTTTTCTTAAACCAATCTTTTCCTTTTTTTTTCTTTCCTTCACATAAGAGAAAAAAAATGGAAAAAAAAGCAATGCCACCGTTTAACATATTAATATATCAGATAATGTACATTACTGAGCTGAAACAATATACATCAAGTTAATGAACATATCCGTCACCCCTTTAAATCAGGTTACCCATGCAGGAAAGAAGTGCTTCTGTATTTGAGCCAGCAGAGTGTGAGTGACAAGCTTGTAGACTTGCTCTGTGGAAATTCACTCTGTGGATTGGTGGAGGGCCAGTGATGTCACAGCAGCTAACCTGACTGAAATCTCAGTTTTTTGGTCTATAGCAGGGATGTGACTTCATCTATTTGTAGGTGATGTAGTATTAAACATTACTTGCTAATAAAGATGTAGGGGAAAACCTAAAGTGGTTCATTAAAATTTTAGATTTTGGTGGTCTTAAGCTGACATTAGATTTCATAGAACCAGAATATTGGTCGATAAAAATCACTTGCCCATCTAGTGTATTGTGATACATCTCCCAGAAGCAAGACATGAAAAGTCGGCAAGTATGATGTTATTTAAATAGCCTAAATTTGGCCAGTGGGACAAACCCCAAGGGTCAAGCAACAGAATTATCTTCCAATTTAGCCAATGTGGTTAATTTGTTGGGTGCTTGTCTCTCTGCACTGAATAACTTTTATTCTAGCTGCATTAATCCAGTGCTTCTTTGTCAGACATCCATAATACCACAACAATTGGTAAACAAAACTGCTTTATATATTAATTATACAAGACTAAGGAAACAATAGAGGCCCATGGACAAAACAGGTTTATAGGCTACAGAAGCCACGGAGGGACAAATTTAACAACAAACCATAACGGCAGTCGGCTACCTTCAAATATATTACAGCCATGAAAAAGCTGAGTAAAATAAGCAAAGCATAAGAAATTTCATTTGACATAAAAGAAGCTGACCTTTAAAAAGCCAGTTTCATGCTAACAGCATGTTCTGTAAACCAACTGCTAAAACATCCCAAGAATGTGATTCTTTTGAATTGTCTAAATGTCAAGAAATTTCTATTTTGTTCAGCCCGGTACAATGTCCAAGCAATGACCGTGATTCAAACACGGTAATAGGACTATAGATTTGAGTCAACCAAGATATTGGTAACCAGTATAAGTATAGTTTTATGTAATTACTAGAGTGTTTAATTATATATATAAATAATAACAAATAATCAACTAAAATAGAAAGATTTAACTCAACGAGTAACCGTATACAGGATGTTATAAAGCCTTCAAAGTTTACGCTGACATCATAATTAATCAAGTTCTAACGTAATAGTGATAATGCCAGCAAGATTTATTATTAATGCCCAGTAAAATCTAATAAGGAATAGAGATGTTCACTGACCCCCCGTGAACTGGTTTTGGATCTGGATTAGCTTCGTGTCTTGGTTTTGGCAAAACCGCCCTCGTGTGTTCTGGTTTGGGATTTTTTAGAAAAAATCCTAAAATATGCTAAAAATTACATAATTTTGCTCCTTTTTTGTTCCTACATTATTTTTAAACTCAATAACACTAATTTCCAGTCATTTGCAGTCAATTTTGACCACCTCACAGGTCACATTATTATTTTCATACACTTTCGGACAAAGACTGCAGCGACCTGGCTGGATGGTAAGCGACAGAGCAATGACACAAACACACGGCTGTTCCTAGCACATCTAGGACACATTGGCACACAGCAGTGGCAGAAAAGAAAAATGGGGGTCTGCCCTCCTTAATGTTGGTTCCTAAAAAGGAATTAAAAACTTGCGAGATCCCACAACGTCACAATGACATTTTGCCTCGTTTTTGATTCCGAGGGCGCGCGACAGATCGGCTCGGTACTCGGATCCCCTAAGTTCGGGTCTGTTCGGTTTCCCGAGGAACCGAGCCTGAGAATCTCTAATAAGGAATATTGTAAAATTAATGTTTTGTAAGAGGATCAGTAGTAGTAATGCCCATAAGAAGCATAAATGCCTACTAAGATCTCAATTAGTAATTATAATACCCAACAAGATGTTCTTCAGTACAGTAATGCCGAGAGATGCCAATTAGAGGTAGTAGTTGGTGGTAGTACCCAGGATGTGCATCAGTACAAATTAATGCTCAGTAAGATGCCCATTTTAGCACTTAGCAGCAATGCCCAATAAGATGTTCATCTTTATAAGGTAATTCCCATTAACAGGCCTATTAGTAGCGGCAATTCTCAAAACGATGGCCATTAGTTAAAGTAATGCCCAGTTAGATGTCTGTCAGTAGTAGTAATGAGCAGTCTAATTCAAACTAGCTGCAGCAATGCCCATCACGATGTTCATCAGCAATGGACGTCACCGATCCGCCTATCTATACCCGTCGGATGCGGCAAACTCTTCTACCCCCACAAACGCTGTCATCTTGGTCTGCAAATCCGCATGGATGAAAGATGGACAACACTTACAGAGGCACAAAGTAGAATGTTGGCATTGTTGCATTACTCTGAAATATTGTAGATTTATGGTGACTCCCCTGCCCTGTAGAGGGTAAGAACAAGCTACTGTATGACAATAAAATGCAGAAAATATTTAAGTAGGAAGCAAAACATACAGTATTGGTGCAAGCCTTGGCTCGCTCTAGGCAGCACCCACCCCACTTGGATGCGACGCCCCTCTCTTCTCTTATCTGGTTTGACTGGCTGTGTGGCACTATGACATCATAGCCAAGCGCCACACTCCCAACTTAACGCTAATATCGGAAACCAGCAGCGGACAGAAGCCGATTTCCCTACACGTCAGTGACAGCTCTCCACGTGCGGTCGCCACGGGGGGCATTAATAAAACTTGACAAGTTACATTATGTCACTCATCCAGTGTTCTAAGTGGCCCCTAATCATTGATGCCTATGTCCGCCTAAAGGCAGCACCAGCCAAAAAAACTTACAACAACAAATTCCGATAGCAGCGTAGTACTGAGATCGTGAAAATAAATGAACAAGTAGGCTGGTATTTTATTATTAATGTTTAGTTACTGTTGCAACTATAAATAATCACTTGATATTTATTTTAAAGGGAAGCTGGAAAAGCCCTAGGTGCACTAATCATATTGGGGGGAAATTATGCAGTACCCCTTAACCCAGGAGGGAGCATAATATAGTAGTGTGCATGTATGTGAATGACCTGACTTGGCTACCAAGTTGAGACACAGACACAGTACTATTTTATGCTCACTGCTTCCCCTCATACATGACAACTGCGTGTAAGGAAGCCATCCGTGAACATAGTGGGCCTGAGTCATTAAGGAGGGCAAAGCATAAAAAAGGAGTAACTTTGCACCTGGGCAAAACCATGTTGCATTGGAAGGGGAGGTAAACCAAAAATGTGGTGACAGATTTATAGTTGGGGTAGAGCATGTCCTAGATCAACTTTAAATTTCAGTGGAAAAATAAAGCTAGCAAGTATTTGTGTGCTAGATGAAAAAACAGCCAGTATTTAACTTATGTGCAAAATAATAAACTAACTTGCACCCCTTGCATTGTAACATGGTTTGTCCCAGAGAACATTTGCACCTTTTTTTTTTTTTTGTCTTACTTTCCTTAATGATTCAGGCCCAGTATGCTGGTGAACGGGATGTGGGGCACTACATTTTTCCCATTGCATAGTGCTTAGTGTAAAAAGTAAATTTTTTGCGAGAAGCCGAGTTTAGTGCTAATTACATTTCACCTAAGAATTTACAACACCAACCAAAACAGTTTTCACACCGATTCTTCCAATTTACCCAATCTTGTTGTATAATTCAGCATTTATTTGTCGCACTGCTTGAATCAGCTGTCTTTAATCTTTCATTCCATTGTATACTTGAGGGTATAAGCTGCTTTTGTATTGCATTTGTACTTTTTATACTTACAATAAGAATAATACAGAAAGGTATATAGAGGGACACACAATGCCATGGGAATACAGAGAATTGGACAATAGAAAGAAAGTACAGACATTGATGCCATTTTTTGTTATTGTTTTGCTTTTCATTTTTATTTTCTGTGCTTTACGAATGTTTAGTGAACGACAACATACGACAATTTCCTTTATTCCCCATAGATTAAGTTATAAAGTATGAAGAATAAGAATAAATAATGAAAATTACACTTCATAACTAAAATACGGGGGAACCGTATTGTGCAGTTGATCAATATTAAAATAAGAAAGAGGGACATTTCCAAAGATTTTCAAGGGCAAATCCTTAAAAGGTGTGACTATTTATTATCTGGTGATAAGTCTTAAATTAAATAGGCTTCATTTTCATTTCACCGGATTTATAAAGGGAGAATGTCGTTTAAATGACCGATTTGGTCGGTGCTAATCCCATTTAGAAGATGTTATATTTTTATCTCTTGTAGTTAAGGCCATCTGTAGATTTCTACCCTTCAGGCCACCGCGGGGGGATGAATAGAGACATGGCAGCTCAGTCCTTCTGGGTTCCTCCTCCGCAAGCTGCCCGCTCCTCTCCTCTCCCTCCTACCACCAGCTCTCATCTTATCTGGTCTCTGAAATATAGAAACAGTAACCGCTACTGGTGACCACAACTTGGAGTAGCTCTAGAGATGGCTTTCTCTGCGGCATAATGCCGGATTGTAGTTATCTCTGCAGGAGATGCAACTCACCGGGACGGAGTTTACTCTGACGCTGTCCCGGCGAGATCAGTGCAGGGGCTAGCTGGGCTGGGGGGACAGTGGAGCCCTCCAGGCCGATCCCACAGTCGGCTACCTTGGACTGGGTCGCTCAGCAGCCTATACGAACAAAAATGTTCGTATAGGCTGCTGAGCCAAGTCTCGCCCCCTGGGCTAAAATTCCAATCAGCCCCGTGCTTAGACTCATGGATAGCAGAGAAAAGTTTTCTCCTGATCAGGGATCACAAAGTTTATCTGGTTACAATCTTAGGAAATTCCAGGCAAACGTCTCTCACTCCAATTTACAATATCACAGTTTTCACATTTGTTTTTATTTATTATATATATCATCATCATCTATTTATATAACGCCACCACTTCCGCAGCGCTGTACGGAGAACTCATTCACATCAGTCCCTGCCCCATTGGAGCTAACAATCTAAATCCCCTAACATATACACACGCACAGACAGACCAAGAGAGACTAAGGGCAATTTAACAGCAGCCAATCAACCTATCAGTATGTTTTTGGAGTGTGGGAGGAAACCGGAGCACGCGGAGAAAACCCACGCAAACACTGGAAGAAATATATATATATATATATATATATATATATATATATATATATATATATATATATATATATATATATATTCTTACTATATAAATGCCTATAGGCGTGTGTGAAAAAAAAAAACAAGCTGCAGCGCCACCTGCTGGGCAGAGTTATACACTGACCTATATATTTCTTGAAGGAGAAGTGACAGTTGGGAGTGGTTGGTGGTTGCCGGGGGTGACAGTGGGGAGTTTTTAACACCTTAAGAAGCTTGATGAAGGATGTGGCGATGAAGATGAAGGATGAGGTGATGGAGAAAAATTATGAGGTGGTGACATGTGGACAAAACCACGTTAAAAAAGGGCGCTTGCGTCGGGAAGTAACGCTCTTCCCCTGAGGAGGCCTGGGCTAGGCCCAAATGCATGACAAGAACCTTTTTAACACCTTAAGTAGCTTGATTTGACTAGCATGCATGAGTATCATGCACGGGTTAACATATATATATATATATATATATATATATATATATATATATATATATATAATTTTTTTTTCTCTGTTTTGTTACTATACTTGCCAACGCTGCAATTTGCTGACTACATCTGTCTGAGCTTACTATCACTATTCGCTTTGGAATAGCTACTCTGCAGCGATGGCTTTAAGGATGGCATTGCAATCTGTTTTCTTAATATATAATGTAAACATTTTCCAAGTACCCCTACAGTGTGTTTGATTATACAAAGTACCACCCTAATCTGAATAACTGTAATACCAAGCCACTACTAATGCATTTAAATGTTTTGAAAATACTTTGCTGACTAACTTTGCCTATATTTTATTCTGTGTTAATAAATAAGTAATATTTTTAAATATAATATATATCTATATCTATATCTATATTTAATTATATTTAGGTATCCCTTGAATCTATATGAGCTACTCCCTGGGTTACATGTATCACAAGTTAAGCACTTAGGCTTTACAGTTTTTTTCCACGTTAACTGTTTCTATGTAAATATGTAGCAAATACGAAAAGAAGGTCATTTATGGATTGAATGATACAGAGGAAGATTGGAAAATACGGTAAGAAAAATGAGCGACAGATGGTAGGAAAACAGGGTAAGGGAAATATAAGAGATAGATTAATAAGCAAGATTGGAATGCTTCCTAGTCCCACCTTTGTTATGTTTATGTCTTTTATATTTTTTATGTCTTTATACTGTGCTATGATTTTCTGTACTGTGATCTCATGTGCCACGGTTATCTGATTCTATACAGTATTTAAGGAAGGCTCTTGGCATTAAAAAGTCATAATTTCCAAAATGTAAGCACAATTCTTCGGGAACACTCTGCTGCTGAGCTAGTACCTCTGTAACCATGACGTGATGGGGATTGTAGTATTTCAAGATCAGTATCACGCATGACAAGCATAGAGTTTATTTGCAATGAAACTTATTGCATTTTAAATACTTATTTTTAAGAAATATTAGTTTATAAGGTCTTGTGAAAAATAATATTTGGTAAGAATTACATTTAACATTCAGAATTGGGACGGTCCTTGGAAATAAGGGACAGTTGACAAGTATGAAAAGATCCAAGTACAAAAATGAGGAGTCTATACATATTTAAAGGGCACCTGTCACTTTCACAAATTAGAAGCAGCTAGAATGAAAATTTGACTAGGATGTGCGTTAGTAATGTCTAATGAATCGATGAGTTGCATTCTCTGATTCAACCCACAAAATGGCTGCCTCCACAGTGTGTAGATGACAGGTGCACTTTCCTACTCTGCCGGGATGTTCTTGAGACGCCCGGTTAGGCCACATCCCTGGATCTTTCTTATCTTCCCTGTGAAGTGGGAGTCAACGCGCAGTGGGGGGCAAAGACCTGATGATGTGAATGACATTGTCATGGCCTGCCACTGCTGCTCATTGACGGGGCATGAAATTGCATCATTATGACCCCCACGCTTGCCCCTTGCACCTTCCCTCTGGGAACCCCCAGAGGGGAGGCTCAAAAGTGGGCAAGCATACTTTAAAGTATTGGGCAGCACGGTGGCTAAGTGGTTAGCACTTCTGCCTCACAGCGCTTGGGTCATGAGTTCAATTTCCAACCATGGCCTTATCTGTGTGGAGTTTGTATGTTCTCTCCGTGTTTGCGTGGGTTTCCTCCGGGTGCTCCGGTTTCCTCCCACACACCAAAAACATACTGGTAGTTTAATTGGCTAATATCAAAATTGACCCTAGTCTGTCTCTCTCTCTGTCTGTGTGTATGTTAGGGAATTTAGACTGTAAGCTCCAATGGGGCAGAGACTGATGTGAATGAGTTCTCTGTACAGCGCTGCGGAATTAGTGGCGCTATATAAATAAATGATGATGATGATGATGATCCCTGTCTATTACATGCTCCTTTCCCTCTTTTCCAGTCCTGATACAACCTAGAAAGTGCTCTAGAATTTAGATCATAAGTAATACAACATGATCGCACTACTATTAACATATAATGTATATTACAGGAACCGTCCTGAACTGCATAAATACATAGCCAATAAAGGCATCATCGTCATCCACTGGTTCCATTATGATCCTCTTCTCTAGAGAAATGAAGCTACGGAAATTGTCACACTATTCTGTTTGATTATGCCAATGCCATTAATACACCTGCATTGTGTTCTCTCCATGGGAAATAGAAGGCAGACTAGCTGTATGAATAACACTCATTATTACAGTATTGCTGGAGGATAAAAACATGGGCTTCAATAGCAAATGTAAAACAATCGGTCCATCTATTTTGTAGCATAGTTTCTAACCTGGTTTGAAATGAACAAGATTCTTTGTCTAAAAGAGAAAAATATATGCCAACAGAAAGCAATACAGTGCTAGGGGTTGCTAGTTGGTTAGGAATGTCCTCAGATTCCAAATGTATATAGTAGCAGAATGTGAAAACTGGAACACTATCCCTCTGTAATGTAAAAATTGACTATATATAGATATAAAAAACGTTATTAATATATGAACAGAAGATAATCAGTATATGATGATGATTATTATTAGTAGTAGTAGTATTATTATCTAATATATATAAGCCTAGCGGCGTGTGTTAGTCTGTGTGTGGAAAAAAAAACCACAAGCTGCAGCGCCACCTGCTGGGCGGAGTTATACACTGACCTACTAAATTCTTAGCATTATCTAATATATAAAAGTAAAAGCCTAAATTTACAAGTTGAGGGCTCAAACTCATTTTCATGAGGTAATTTTACCTCATGAACACACATGTGTAGCGGCGTGTGTTAGTGTGTGTGTGTGTGTGTGTGTGTGTGTATGGAAAAAACTATTTTCTCAGAAAGGGCTCATCCAATTGACCTGAAATTTGGTATACTGACATTATTTGACAAAAAAAATAGAATAGTGAAGTCAGTTAACTTCCATCATCCCCCCTTCCCCCCGTGGGAGGGGTAGTAAAAGCTAAATTTATGAGTTGAGGGGTCAAACTCATTTTCGTGAGGTAATTTTACCTCATGAACACACATTAAATAGGGCGCTTGCGTCGGGAAGTAATGCTCTTCCCCTGAGGAGGCCTGGGCTAGGCCCAAATGCATGACAAGAACCTTTTTAAGACCTTAAGTAGCTTGATTTGACTAGATTGCATGAGTATCATGCACGGGTTAACTTGTTATTAGTATGTGTGTACCAGAAATATAAATGATAAATAAGTAACTATTAAATGGATAATGGTAATACTAATGTATATAAAGACATAGCAAATCTAAATCCATCCATTGTAAAAACACCCAGCAGAGCAAGAATTTGTAGCAATCATTATATGCCAATTGAATCACTGAAAACCTCAAAATTCAACCAGAAATTTTAATCAATATTAAAAAGTAAGGAATTATAAACGACTAAAGTGTACATTGAAAAGGAACAATAAAAAAATATATAATGTCGTTAGGATCAGCTATTATCCTGCACATGAAGCTTTACAGAGTGGGAAGAAAATGAGCTAATGAGTTAACAAAGCTCTTGGAGTAGTTAATCCACAATCGGCCAATCAGAAGTGGTTTGCTGGCGCTGCCGATAGTCACCATAACGTGTCGTTGCTTCAGCCCTGCAACACCGCGAGAGCTTCTCCTCATTAAAAAACAAATCTGCGGATGTGTCCACATCGAATGGTGCCGCAATTCTGTCAACACGTCCAATTTCCCATCTCTTATTTTCTTTTCCTATTGCAGTAACCTGCACTGAATTCATGAACTGATGTTTAGAAACAACCTTCTCATCAAACAATGTATTCAGACCGAGCACAATGGTAACATTTTTCAGCCTAAACCATCGCCATAGACACATAGAAATGTTATTCTGACGGGCAATGTTAGCGCTTAGCCCCATAACGCAAAGTGAAGTTTACAAGACATTACTAACTGGAACTGGAACTACTAACAAATCCTGTTTGTTTTAAATAAGTTACCAACTACAAGACAGTAACTCCATCCAGAAATATTAAGACAAGATGGCAAACTGGCCTGTGAAATAGTAGTTGAAATTTAATGTAGATAAATGTAGGGTTTTGCCATGGTAATTACTATGTTGCTTACATAGTAAATGGAATACAATTGGTTCAACTTGAGATGGAAAAGGATTTAGGAAAACTCGCTGGCAGAAAGCCGGGTGTGAGCACAGTGTCAGGCAGTGGCTGTAAAGGAAAGTTAACTCCTTGGATGCATAAAAACAGGAAAAAATGAGGGACAAGCCTTATATTACCATTGTATAAACTATATTGACTATGAGGTACAATTTTGGGAATCTCACACTCCAGGCAATCTAATTAATAAAGAGGATTGAAAGGTTATGTCGTAACCGGTGTCTTTTTTTTTTCCATCCTAGCTGCTAACTAACCAAACTAACCTATCTCATATCTATCGTCCTCATATCTATCTATCTTCCTCATATCTATCTATCTATTTATCTATCTTCCTCATATCCATCTTCCTCATATCTATCTATCTTCCTCATATCTATCTATCTTCCTCATATCTATCTTCCTCATATCTATCTTCCTCATATCTATCTTCCTCATATCTATCTATCTATCTTCCTCATATCTATCTATCTTCCTCATATCTATCTATCTATCTTCCTCATATCTATCTATCTATCTTCCTCATATCTATCTATCTTCCTCTAATCTATCTTCCTCATATCTATCTATTTATCTATCTTCCTCATATCCATCTTCCTCATATCCATCTTCCTCATATCCATCTTCCTCATATCCATCTTCCTCATATCCATCTTCCTCATATCCATCTTCCTCATATCTATCCATCTTCCTTATATCTATCCATCTTCCTCATATCTATCCATCTTCCTCATATCTATCCATCTTCCTCATATCTATCCATCTTCCTCATATCCATCTATCTATCTTCCTCATATCTATCTTCCTCATATCTATCTTCCTCATATCTATCTTCCTCATATCTATCTTCCTCATATCTATCTTCCTCATATCTATCTTCCTCATATCTATCTATCTTCCTCATATCTATCTATCTTCCTCATATCTATCTATCTTCCTCATATCTATCTATCTCTATCTAGTTATTTGATACAGTTGTAAATATTCCTCCAGCTTTGTAAATTTGGGTTTGCATCCAACAGCCAATAAGTATATAAAAAATGTTTTAAAAAATAAATAAAAATAGAATGTTGCTCTTTCTAACCCAATTGTTTTTTTGAATATGAAAACAGATCTGAAAAGCTAAGGGAAAATGCAGCTTTTTAGCAGGTCACCATCTATATACTATGTTTTTCCCCATTCATTTTATATACTATATTAAACCAGTGAAATATTTACCTGAAACCAGCAGTACATAAAAAAATTGTTACCGGATTCTTTTATTCCCGTAGTTATACACAGAAAAGCAATGGCAGGATTAACATCCACAATACAAACAGTGATGTTATCTGCAAGTAATTTAGAAAAGAAAGCCGAGCACAGGCCCTTAAAATAATTATTTCATGTGTGCAATTATGGCCTGCAGCACGTTAAATGGATGTGCTTTAAGCATCTTACCTTTACGCTTGACATTAATTAACAATTATGGTAATAAGCATCAATTAGTAAACATTTTCAATTATGACTTTAACTCTTCCATGTTAAATATTTCCATTCATATAGAGTAAACAGGTGTATGTGAGTATATATAGAGTTAAGCAACATACACACACACATATACATTATATATATATATATATATATATATATATATATATATATCTATATATATATATATCTATATATCTATAATATAAATGTCTAGTGACGTGTGTTAGTCTGTCTGTGTGTGTGTGGAAAAAATAAAACCAAGCTGCAGCGCCACCTGCTGGGCGGAGTTATACACTGACCTACTAAATTCTTAGTGTGTGTGGGGAAAAAAATTCAGAAAGGGCTGAAATTTGGTATACTAAGATGTTTTTAATTTGTTAATTTAATTTGTTAATTGTATAAAAGTGTTTATAAAAATGTTAAAAATATATATATATATTTCTTGAAGGAGAAGTGACAGTTGGGAGTGGTTGGTGGTTGAGGCCTGGGCTATGGCCCAAATGCATGACAAGAACCTTTTTAACACCTTAAGTAGCTTGATTTGACTAGAATGCATGAGTATCATGCAAGGGTTAACTTATATATATAATCTATAATACCTTGTATTGACCTTTTAGAGTACAATATACATCAATTAACAATATAAGATAATGAAAAAGGTAGAGGGTTTTCTCTGTAAATAAATGTCTAATACCCTCCCTTCCCTATGCTATTATTTTTCTTTGGATTCCTCCCTGGGATTCGCACCTTGTTAATAACAGCCAGCTCTCGACTGGGGACTCCTCCAATCAGCATTCAGCTTTCATTTAGAACATCTTCTTCCTGTCTTTCCCAAAGCCTCATACTTAAGTCATGTCTGAATTTATAGCCTACATTGAATCTGCACCAGCGAGCCTAGATGGTCCACTCAGCGCACTTCAAGGAGCATATTTTCTATCTGCTCTCGAGAAACGTCTCCGTAATCTAGAGGTGCTTAGTTGTGCACGGAGGCAAAAGAAAAGAAGAGTTGCTCTGTGCAATAATCACATCAAAGTTTATGTAACGCCCCCTATTTTGCAGCGCTGTACAGAGAACTCATATCAGTCCCTGCCCCATTAGATCTTACAGTCTAAATTTGCTAACACACACAGACTGAGGCTTAATAGCAGCCAGGTATGTTTTTGGAGTGTGGGAGGAAGCCAAAGCACCCAGAGGAAACCCACGCAAACACAGGGAGAACATACAAACACCACACAGATAAGGCCATGGGCAAGAATTGAACCCATGACCCCAGTGCTGTAAGGCAGAAGTGCTAACCACTAAGCCACAGTGCTGCCCCATAAGAGTGAGAGGACACAGGACTGTTTTTAGAACATGTGTTATGTTTGGCTGTGCATTACTCTGCTGGGAGCCCACCTACAAATGCTATTCTCTGCCGCACTACAACATTAAGGTGAAAAATTAAAGTATAGGACAAGACCCAAAGACTTCCAGCTGGTGCAAAAGTCAAGGTCTTTTGCAGACACTAGGCATGAGCCCTTCAGCATAGCCAGAAAAGCTAGATCACATTTCAATAGTCTGGGTAAACACACTGAAGTCTAATGTTTGCACTGCTGTCCAAAAGTAGGTGCACAAGTACACCTATGCCATACATTACCCTTACTTCACCAAACTCCTCCCTTCCTGTGCCCTTCTGGTCCTCCACGAGCACTTTTGTCCTGCTCTATAGACACTGAAGAAAATCTAGGCAAAATTATGCAAATCAAGACATACACGCAAGAACTAAAGCTGGTTTTGCACATCGCAAGTAACATTCATCATCATCACCATATAGCGCAACTTATTCCACAGTGCTGTACAGGGAACTCACATCAGTCCCTGCCCCATTGAAGCTTACAGTCTAAATTCCTTAACACACACACACAGACACACAGACTAGGGTCAATTTTGTTAGCAGCCAATTAACCTACCAGTATGTTTTTGGAGTGTGGGAGGAAACCAGAGCACCCGGAGGAAACCCACGCAAACACGGGGAGAACATACAAACTCCACACAGATAAGGCCATGGTCGGGAATCGAACTCATGACCCCAGTGCTGTGAGGCAGAAGTGCTAACCACTAGGCCACATTGACGGTGTGTATAGCTAACAAGTGCTATTTAAAGCTCAACTGCAGGAATACTGGTACAATGTTGAGTCTCATAACGGATCTACAGCTCCGGCATAACCAAACATTTATAAAACCTAATATCTTCACAAACTGTTTTTATTGAACAATTCCGCCGCGCATCTTGCTGACCCTGAAAATATCTTTCAGCAGAATCGATTACCAGCCAGTGCTGCCACCTGAGCACTGATTTTCGCTGGAAGGGAGTGAAAATTTAGGAGGGGGAGTTAAAATGCCAGTCTGCTAATCTGCAATCACTGTCGACTATTATATTCCGGTCTTCGGGGGTTGCACACATTTCAAAAGGAAAGTTTGTGCAGGGATTTGGTGATTACATAACTGGGCAAAGATAGGACTGAGCTGTAAAATTTTATGACTTGCTAAATACTCTGATTTACTCTTGGAAGAGAAATTCCTGCGCTGAACTGGAAACTAGGCCATGTTTTCAATATCCCTTCCAACAGCAGCTTAACATTGTTTACTAATGCCTTCAGTCAAGACACCTGTGGGACCCCATTCAGCTGAAATCACGGAGAACGGTCCATGGATGAAATGTCAACTGTTCAACATACAGGGGCTTTAAACTTCCAGAGCGGGATCCTGTTTGCTTTCTTGGTACCAAAACTGCTTTGCAACAGTTACACTAAGAATTTTAAAAATAGGATTACATTGTGAGCTCCACGTCCTCAATACTTATACCATGACAAGCAATCCTTGCAAAATACATGGAAATGGCTATCACACAGCAACTGATGAGTTACTAAACTAAAATTGTAATTGTTTTAAAATAATGACGTAACCCCATATTCTCACATATTAACTTCTTGTATACCAGGTTGTTAGCATTGATTTGAAGATGCTTCATAGTTACAGGAAATAGACTACAGTCAAATGCCTAATGCGATACATCATCATCACCAGTTACTTATATAGCGCCACTGATTCCGCAGCGCTGTACAGAGAACTCACTCACATCAGTCCCTGCCCCATTGAAGCTTACAGTCTAAATTCCCTAACATACACACACACACACACACACACACACACACACACACACACACACAGACTAGGGTCAATTTGATAGCAGCCAATTAACCTACCAGTATGTTTTTGGAGTGTGGGAGGAAATCGGAGCACCCGGAGGAAACCCACGCAAACACAGGGAGAACATACAAACTCCCCACAGATAAATGGCAATAGCAGGTCCTACTTAGGGGTCTATTATTGGTAGCTAGGGGGAACGGCGCTAATTATCATTCTGTATCGCAGCAGTACATAATATAGTGCCACCAGTGTTTAACAAGCCTGGGCTATACGGCGAGCCACATGGCAAAATCTTGCCTCCTATTCGACAACAGAAGTCCTTTCACCAATAGCCTAATACTGCGGAGAAAGGAAGAAGTAATCATTCACTTTCTTGTGTAGCTATAGATGCGCAGCTAATGTTGGCATATGCACAAAGTGATGTGTCCTATTGGCGGATCAAAAGAAGCATATTCCGCTTCATTGGACTCCATGTAAAAAGATAAGTAACGTCATCCTAAGATGGCGTTAGTTTGCAGCAAAGCTTTGATAGCCATTGTTCAGAAAAAGAAGCCATATTCTCCACATTTTAGGCTCAACGCAGTTTCGTAAATAGATCCCTTATTGCTACGTTATCGTTGACAGTTTGATAAATGTGCCCCTCAGTCTATCAACTGGAACTGAAAAACAAAAAGGAAATTGTGACTTTGATACTGGCTAATGGTTGCTTTATAAAGCAAACTTCTGTTGTACGGAAGGTAACTATCATTCAATGCCAAATTCAAGCTTAGGAACAAAGAGCGTGGGATTTTTTTGGAGCTGAATTTCGGATAGAAAGAGATGCACATGAAAGCAAAGTTAAGCGACCAGTTCTCCTCCTACATATTATTAATCAGTTAAGCATGCTAATCTGTCGGAGCAATTAATTCACATCATGATCACAGATACTGTATAGGATATCATATATTAATAATCTATATGTAATATCTATTTATAGTTTCACCTAAATGTAATTTTGCACAAATGAAAATTTGATTCCTAAGTGAATTGAAAATATAAAACGAGTTTTTTATGGGTGAGAATGCACCCTAACATTTTGTCAATGTCCCATTACACTTGAGTGCACGGTCCACATATAACATCACTCCCAGCATTTGTGTGTGTATTTCAGGTCAATGTGTGTGCATTGGGCAGGTCAATAATGCTTATAAAGAGATATGCTTTCCCTATCCTCTCCCAAAAACACATTTAGTGGAGGGGCAAACGCAGGATTTGTAGAGGAGGGGGTTCCACATCACGCCGCCAGTGGGCGTGACCAGCATGCATGGGGGCGTGGTTATGATTTTAAACAGTGCTTGGCTGCTCTCCAACTCTTCCTATCCCCATAATATACATGGGCAATGCAGCGTGCACTACTGTTAGGTGCACGCAGCTCTCCCTTTTCAAGCTGAGCTGTGTGAAGCGGGAGCAGGGTCTACCCGCCTTAATTATACAGTGCCCCAGGCTTGGAAGGGGGGTTTCCAGGCACCAGGAAACCCCCCCCCCCCTCGGTTTGCCTATGTAGTGGGCCACAGCACTCAACAGTCAGTGTAGTTGTTGTGGTGGGATGGCACCCTAAAATCAGGATTATCGATTCTATGGTTCCGTTTTGCCCATGAACACGTTCATATCATGAGTGGGAAAGTTGGGAGGAATGTTCCACTACTACTGGTGCAAATTGTATGGGTGTTTGGTGGAGAGGTTGCTTAAGGGCCGGAGTTTCACAGTGGGAGTATGACCACACCCCCTTCACAACATAGCCACAACCCCCATTCTTATGTGCTAACAACCTCTGTGACAATTTAGGGATCTCAGACAATGGGAGGTATGGGTTTGCATATATTATGCAGATATGGTTAGCCTTTATCTTTCTAGTGCTAGTTGAATGAAAGCAAGCATTTGATCACATGTCATGGCAAATGTTGCACCTACATTCTATGTTAGTAAACGGAGACCATGGGCTAGATTTACTAAGCTGCGGGTTTGAAAAAGTGGGGATGTTGCCTATAGCAACCAATCAGATTTGAGCTATCATTTTATAGAAGGTACTAAATAAATGAAAGCTAGAATCTGATTGGTTGCTATAGGCAACATCCCCACTTTTTCAAACCCGCAGCTTAGTAAATCTAGCCCCTTGTGTCACTATCACAGAGTAGACGCAATTATTCCCTTTTGATTTGTTTCTGTTTTTCGGGACTTTCTGGATAGTTGGTTCCCAGATAATAGATCCCATATATATATACATATATATATATTAATGCCACTTGCACATAATAACAATTGCACAATATGTAGGAATCCTCTGACATTTAGCTAGCTGGAACGTCCATCTCAATTCCCCCCAAAAAGTTTTAAAAAATATGAAAATATTTTAAAAAAAATAATAAAAAAAATATTTAAATATTGCAAAGGCATGGGGGGAAGTTAGCGACAGTTTTGCTGGCAGTAACCCTTTGATAGGGTTATGCGAAAAAAAAATCCCTATAGCTCTATAACAGATCGATCCATATGTTTTTTATTTACTATTTTATCTTTTTTGATTTCCAAACTGCACTCAAAATACTAAGATGCTTCAAATTCCATAATATTCTTATCCATATGCCATAGAAATAACCGGGTTGCTTTTTTTTATCCAACATCTCTTTGGAAAACTTTTTCTTAGTTGTGTGTTCAACTTTGCAATAATATAGAATGTTTAAATGAGTGCATTTCTCTTGAGTGGTTTAAAGAACTTTTAAGTGAACATCATTTGTCCTCGAGCACTTAGCACATTCGTGTAGATGAGAAACACAGAAAATAGCCTGTTAAATGATCCTGAATTAAGTGAACTATTGATCGGTCACTGATCAATATTCTTTGGAGTGTTTTCGTAGCCTCGGTAGGAAGTTTTAAGTTTATTGTTGGAAATAAGCTCTGGAACAAAAAACTAATATACAATACATATTCTAAATTCTACTACTTTGTAAAAAAAAATTGGTGCCAACATCTAAGCTTTAGGATAGTATGTAATAAAGAAGAATAGCCATTATAATTTCAACTGTGTTATTTCATTAAGGAAGGATCAGGGAAAGTCAATTGTCTTGATCCCACTGGACACCAATAGTTTAGTAGTTTGTTTACCATTACAGAATGGAGATAGAAGTCAATGGCTGACCGGAGTGATTAAAATCAAGACAGATATAGCAGTTTTCTGCTTTACTGCGTGGTTGTTGGCATCCCACATTTGGTAATTTAGGGCTAATGTAATTGGGGCCGCCTTGAGAGTTGGGTGTCTGAGGCACAGAGATGACGTGATTGACCGAGCCCCGCCTGGCCTCCAATCACGCCCACTGCCCAGGATCTCCCGGAATTAACTTTTCAAAGGGTGGAATGTATGCTCTTGGGCAAGTACAAAATAAGACAGAATATTCACATGTGTGTGCTAATTCTCATAGTTCTGGTTGTTCAGCATTCAAGCAGAACAGCAAAAGTATGTCTTGCTCAGATAGCACGGTCCGACAGTGTCATGGATCACAGTCTTCGTTTTTCACCAGACCAGGTTGATATCTGAATTATTTTGATTAGATATGTATCTTTTGTATTTGTGGCAGTGCTTTATGACTAATTGGATGGCAGAATTACATTGTTTATGGTCAACTTAACAAAATAACTCGCATAATCATCTAATGCAAATTCCTGGTCTTGCGTTTATTCTCATCAATATACTTACCTTACCTGACTTTCCATGTACTAGAGTTGTCTAATTTTAGATTCATTTTTCGCCTTGTTCCCATAATACCTCTCCCCGAAATCTCAGCTCTCCTCTGGCTAGAGCTTTATATATTTAACCTTTAAATATTGTCCCATTGCCACTAAGTATTATCAGTATGCAATTTCAACACACCTCAGGACACGCCTGAACTTTTTGTGACCTTCCTAAATTCATTTCCTAGTTTAATCAACACTTACATGTGTTAATTTACATATATGTTTTGCAACCTCTTAAATTATTTTACTATCTTTTCAAAGTCCTAAAACACTAAGCCAAGAACTTAGCACTTACATAAGATTCCATTTTTAGCCCACGACTCCAAACTCTCTCCTTCCGACCTGATGCCATAAAAGTGGAAAGACCTGCTCTTGCTTTCATCCACTTATAACATTTAGAAGGCTAAACCTTCTTTAATTATATACAGATATCTCACACTGTCATAGAGGATAATATTAGGAAGTTGATGGATCTTAAGGACACATGTTTGCCCTAAAAAACAAAAGCCTAGTGTGTCTGTTTGGTCTTTAATTTATTTGGGGAAATTTTGTGATGAAACAGACCATAGCACAGAGGTGCGAAGTTTCGGCAACACGATCTGTCCGCTGTTTCGACATTCCGCAGAATGGCATTCCACGTTGGACAACAATGGTGTCAATTAAGTTCGCTCTGTGGTATGGCCTTAAGGTCACTGTCAAAACGTGTATAATTTCAGGACCAAATACAGAATGAGGTGAACATTTTGCATTAGAGTTTAAAAAAAAAATCACACTCATCTCTGATTTGCACGTTCTAATAATGTTACCAAATAAGCATTCCTATCTGTAAAATCCTCAGGTTCTAGGTTTACTTTTAGTTTTGGGGCTAGATTTACTAAGCTGCGGGTTTGAAAAAGTGGGGATGTTGCCTATAGCAACCAATCAGATTCTAGCTGTCATTTTGTAGAAGGTACTAAATAAATGAAAGCTAGAATTTGATTGGTTGCTATAGGCAACATCCCCACTTTTTCAAACACGCAGCTTAGTAAATCTAGCCCTTGGAATCCTGTGAACTCAAGGGACCCAAACACAATGACCAATGCCAAGATCAAAAACATAAATCATAAAGAAAAAAAAACAGCTGGCACCCAGTCATTGGCCAACTTATTTCACACTCACAGGGGAAGATTCCCATTGGGCCAAGCCCCATTTTAAAAACAATAAAGATAAAGTAAGCCAATGTAAGTATCCTCTTGCAAAGTTTAGTGTCAGTTCAGGTGTCTTATATCACAGTCTGACAGCTGAGATAGCACCTGAAGTATGTACAGGGCCTTACATAACATATATGCCTATAATGCAACAATGACACAGGAAGAAGTAGCTATCATCTCTTCACCATTTTGAACCTTCATCCTTTGCTACTAATTTACTCTTCCTGATTCCTTTTGATAAATACCAACATCACTAACTAGGTAAATATAGCAGCTTTTAGAGCAGAGACCACTGCAGTTTAAAAGACATGAATACTGTACACTGCTCAGTGATAAAATGTTGAAATGGCTGAATGGACGGCTTCCTCGGATCCCTGATAGTTATTCATTGTCCTAATGTATTATTCGCTTATTTTGGATACTGCAGGGGTTTCAGAAATTCACATTTGTGCCAATCAGAGGAAGGGGCGTTTATTAAAAAACAAGTTTGCCTGTCTAAGTATCTTTTGCTCATCTTATCTTAGGGTCTACATCAGTGATGGCTAACTTGTTGCACTCCAGGTGTTGTGAAACTACAAGTCCCAGCATACCCTTCCAGCAATAAGCTGCTATATATTGGCAAAGCATGCTGGGACTTGTAGTTTCACAACACCTGGAGTTTCACAGGTTAGCCAACACTGGTCTACATCATGTTGCTATATGTAAAAAAAAGTTTTGAAAGTCTTCTTTAAGTTGCTAAATGATAAAACCAATTTAAGCTGCCCATACAAGGGCAAAATCTGCTTAGATCTGTGCCCGATTTTGGAACTTATCTTTTTAAAGGAGGGAGGGACCCAACATCACATGTGGACACACTTTCCTACTCTCTCGGAACGTTGAAGACATTCCAAGAGAATGTCGGAATGTGCCGCACTCTTAAATTCCCGGACTTCCAGCAGAATAGTCCACCTTCCCGGATCCTGCCATTGTGAGGCACCCCTGATCTTTACAAAATGCTCACTGTAAGCCCCACTAATTTCTAGCCCTGTCCTGCTGAAATCATAAACTAGGCAAATACATAACAGTGAATCTATCAATACCAAAAGCCCTAAAGCTATAGCAACCTCCAGTGCAGTTTCTTTCTGCTGAAATATTATAATTTACCCGACTTAATGAAAATATAGGGAAAACACAATTCAGCTGATTGATCCATCTCTCCGTAAAGTAAACAAGTGTCAGGACATTGTTTTATTAGACTAACTAAAGTAAGTGCTGACCAGGCTCTAAAATGTGAATCTCAACACGCGTGTTAGATGTACTGTGAAGCTAACGAGCCCAAGCAAAATAATGTATAGAACTTAAGCACAGAATAACATGGCAGCGGTGAAGTATAAAGCATGTAAATGGCATCAGGTCAATAGTTCAAGTGAGCTTTGTGTATAGAGAGGGAGGGGAGGAAAGCCGGAGTTGCAGAGCATGCACGTACATACTAACAAGGCTCCGTAAAGAAGTACAGCAGAGATATTAATGGAAAATATGAGCCAAGGATCCAAGGGGCTTATTCATAAACAAACGGCGATAAGAATTATATTGTTAGCGCCGCAATATATCGATAAAATCCCGCCCAGGCAGCTGAGCTTTGGCGTTTCTGGCAGGGAGTGGTAAGAGTTAACTTACCGGGGCAGAACAGTGGCCTAGTGGTTAGCACTTCTGCCTCACAGCACTGGGGTCATGAGTTCAATTCCCAACCATGGCCTTATCTGTGTGGAGTTTGTATGTAATCCCTGTGTTTGCGTGGGTTTCCTCCGGGTGCTCCGATTTCCTCCCACACTCCAAAAACATACTGGTAGGTTAATTGGCTGCTTTCAAAATTGACCCTAGTCTCTCCCTCTCTGTCTGTCTGTCTGTCTCTCTCTGTGTGAGTGTGTGTCTATATTAGGGAATTTAGACTGTAAGCTCCGATGGGGCAGGGACTGATGTGAATGAGTTCTCTATACAGCGCTGCGGAATTAGTGGCGCTATATAAATAAACAAATGATGATGATTACAGTGTTCCCGAGCCAGTATTTGCTTATATATACACATGCGTGAATCTTGCCAGATCGCACACACGTGGTCGTACTAAAAGACCAGATTTGGCGGACAAAAACAAAACAAAAATAAAAATGTTAAAGATACATTAAAATATGTTTAAAAACTATTGACCGCTTAAAAAATGCCTTGTTCAAGGTATAATGCATTTACTTTTCATTTTCTACTGTATCGCACATGTACCTCTGTGATGCTTGTTGAATAGACTTCCTAATGATATCCTCTGGACCTAACACCACTGAAAGATGGTGAATATTACCGCCGGCAGGGGTTTGTTCTAGTGACAAGCCGTGCTACCGCTTGTGGTATTCCGTTGATTTGTAGGACACTGCCAATAATACTCCACAGTGAACTATCATTTCTGACTACAGATCAGTGGCGGATCCAGGGGAAGGCGATCGGGGCATTCGCCCCCCCTAGCAGCAAAAAGCTAGGTCCCAGCCGCCGATTATAACGGGAGGGGCGGGGCTAAATGTGGGCCAGCCAATCAGAGTGGTCCCAGCCGGCGACCACAACGGGGGGGGGGGCAATCTCGGGCGGAAGGCGGGGTTAACGCAGGCTAGCCAATCAGAGCAAAGGAGGGGCGTGATTATGCAAAATCGCCCCCCCTAAACATAAAGTCTAGATCCGCCCCTGCTACAGATGAGTGAAGTTGTTGCAACATTTAGCAGAAATCATGGCGGACCAGTCTTGGAGTTATAAGCTTTGAGTTACGCTGTTGTTTCGCCATTCCACACTGTATTCGTTAAGCCACAATTTTGAACATTTTGCTTCTCTCTAATGCTAACATTTCAAGACATTTCAAGATCCACAATAAATACAGCATTATTCAAATGAATATTGTGATCATTTTTATTTCAGACATTCTTTGGATCTAACTGTCCTTGAACCTTCTGTTGAATATTGTATTTAAATGCATTCTCTATTATGTGATCAGTATGTGAGAAGAGATGAATGACTAACTAGCAGAAAATTACTTCATTATGTGACAATATTTGCTTCATGTCTAAATAAAATATATTTTATTGAGCCGTGATGAACAACAGAACTGAATAACTTTCTTTGCAGTTTATAGATTCAAAGGATAACTGCACTTTTTCAGTGGAAAAATATAAAAAATAACCTCAAGTGACTCCCCTTATCTAATATGTAGAGTTCCTTTCTCTGGGACCCCCATTATCCACGATGGAGGGGTCCCGAACATATCATGCCTTTTAAAGAAGGGCTTGATTTGGAGTAGTTGTAAACAATACCTGTAGCAGGCTCAGAATTCTACTTCCATCATTACACCGTTTAGATCAACCGATGCAAGGATCCCACGGAGCATGGAAATGGTTTTGGTAGTGATTGGTTCTGGGACAACATTGGGCTGTATTTGTAGCCGTCTCTAAATCCGGCTCTCATTTGTGGGGGACCTGACTTCTTCAGATACTCGTACAGTGGAGAGGGTTGGATCCCTTAGTAGGGAACCCGACAGTTAGGGTAATGGAAGTCAAAGGGGTGGGGGGGTTAATTTTTTTAAAAAATCTTGAACTGAAAAGGTGGAACTATTGTATAAGCATGATTATGTATGTACTGTTCAATGATAAAAAGAGGATACGACTGAATGGATTGCTGCCTCTGAGCCATGACACTCATCCAATTGTTTTTTCTGAATAATTTGCACTAGTACCAATTGCTGTTCTTGGAAAGTCTTATTTAAGCCTACATCACAAAGTTTATACATATAACATGGGACAAAATAAGCTCCTCCCTCTGACTCGAACAAACTTTGCCCCTGATCTGCTACATCTCCCTTTTGGCTGAAGCTCCTCCCCTTTCCATGTAAGTTCTGCCCCTTTCTCGGTGCGTTGTTTGGGGCTATCCTGCCAAAATCTAGACATTTGGGAGTTATGCTTTAAGCCTTTTTTTTTTTTTTTTTTTTTAAATCTTACAGTCTACATCATTTTAATAAATCTTCTCCCGCCCAATTTAACAATGATAAACATCAGGAAAGTTGAATGATACTCAAGTTGCTGGCGATAGTTTTCCCAAGAGCTCTGGTAAAAAGAGAGAAGCCCCAAATTGGGGGCTTTTTACCCTATAATAAAGACACCCTCTGTATGCAAGTGCCCTCCCCCTCCCAGTCTGTCAATAGCAGCTTCCATAATCATGTGATCTTATTTAAACAGGCCAAGAGAACACATACAATGCGGTTTAATAGAAATTTGCATAACTGCATAACTTTTGTTATTGTGAAGCTGGAGGTATTGTATTTGTTAAATTCACAAATTTACATGTAAATATTTTCGAACTAATGGTTAAAGCCTATTTCTTTCTGTGATTTTTTTGATCTGCAGATGACATGTTCCCATGGTAATGCAATTAAAAGGGAGCGCAAAAGACCCAAAGCTTCATGGTATTTATTGCTAGCGGCTGTGGGACTTTGGCAGGCTTGGGAAGCCGAAGAGGGTCTCCCAGGTTAGGATGAGAGCTGGTCACATGATACGTACAACTCTTTTTTGGCCAGGTACACTCTTATACCGGTGAGCTACGCCAAGTCAGATGGGACAGTTCTGATTTGAGTGCTCTGTGCCCAATTGTGGCAGCTTTGTTCCGCAGATAAGGAAGTAGGGAGGTAATGCCCGTTCACCGCTGCTCTGCGGGTGCCAATTGCACCCAACACTGGTGTACAAAGTAATGAACGGGTATACGGAGGAAAGGGGTTTAAAGTGCAGCCTACTGCTTCAAAAGTTGTAGGCATATTCCCGGCAGCATTGTCATGACCTCATCATGGCATGACCATGCCATCTATCTTGATGATGCCTGGCACTCCAAGGTTAAGAGGTATGTATCCCTCTCTTTGTTTTATCTATAACCACAACTAGAAATCTTTTTCAATCCTCTTCGCTCCACTACTCTCACTGTAAAAAAAAAACCCCTACTTGACATAATAGTAAAACTGTTACAGAATTGTTTCATATCTATCACACAGAGCCTATTTTTACATAGCGGGCATGAGTTAAAAAAAAATAAATGAAAGTGAAAATTATCTTGAAAATGTTGTATTAAACATGATAAAAGACTGCAGAAGTCAGGAAGAGCAGATAAATGCACTACAATTAAGGAATGCTGCCAGAAGGCATTTTGAAGCATTAATGAGGAACCATCTCGCTAAGTGTATATAAACACATTTATGACTTCTATAATAAAACAGATTTACTGAGAAATGCCGTTTCAAATGTAAAGCTACAAGATAGCTGTGAACTAATATGGTTAGAAAATGCAAATGAGAGTTCAATGAAAAACTATAGAGTGGTTTGCGGGGACTTGTGATAGCTCAGTTGCAAAATGATAAAAAAAAAAATCAGCTTAAATCGTACAAGGGCAGCAAGTCGACTGACTGGTTCTGTGCCCAATTTGGAAGCCCATGTGCTGGACAGAGGGAAGACATAGCCTGGGGGTCTATTAGTATGGTAGACCCATAACAACACACAGGCAGGTTGAGGTCCTTGGCCAACTGGATTTTCTGTCAGAATTGATCTGATTGATCCCATACATTCAAATTATATGTATGGTTTTAAATGAATGGTATAAACCCCACTTCCTTTGCATTAAAGATTAATTGCAATATATAGTTATTAACAAGCATAACTATAAACATTTAGAAAAATCCATTGTAAAAGGGTGACCATCTTTTTCTATATCCTAAATGCATAAGGCCTTATTTAAATTAGCTGTCGGTTTGGGCAGAAGTTCAACTGAATCATAACACTGAAGCTGGCAGCTTGATGATGATGTCACGGGATGGTCTTCAGGAGCGCAGTGAGCATGCTCCTGCCAGCACATGGGCGGTCCAAACATCCAGTAATAGTCATGAATATGCAAATTTGCCTAGCAGACGGCTAACGTCATGCAGAGAAGTAAAAAGTTGAATACCGCTGTAAAACAGAGAAAATGTTAAATATTTTTACAGTATGTGCTGTCTGTTCAGATATATGGCTGATGTGCAGCTGTGTGTGTGGGTCACAGGTACTCTAATGACATTTATCTTATATGTCCAGCGCAGGGTTCATTAGAGGACAGAGGCACATAGCCTATAAATAAGAGATTGTCCTATAAAACATTTAAAAGGCATTACCTACCTACCTTCATACCTCCCCTCCAGGAGAAGGTATGACATGTGGCCGTGGGCAAGGCAATTTGCATCATAAAGTGGGTGGGGCAATGTGTATGATGTCAGAAATGACATCATCGCTCAGGTGGCTGGATGACGCGATTGGTATCATTATGACTCCTCCCCGCCCGCTTCACAGATCGGGAGAATCACCTGCTCTCCCAGGAGTCTGGGAAGTCTGTCAATAATCTGGAAGTCTCTCAGGCATTCTGGGAGACTAGATAACTATGATGGGGTCTGACTTTGTTGGAACAATCTCTATTCACAGACCCTGAGAGGGGCATGTTTACAGGAAGTACTTTTTTTTTTGCAAGTGGGAGTGTCTGACCGGATTAGGTAGCTTTTGTGTGAAACGGGGACATCTCTTGCACACATCTGGACAGAACCTATTTTATCCCATAGTTGCCTACTCTACCGTAACTCTCCCGGACTTCCGGGAGAGCAGGGCTACCTCCCGATTTCCAGCAACTTCAATAGCAAATTGGCAGGGAGCGAGGCATAGTGACGCGATTCGCGCTTCATCGTGTCCCCGGCTCCTGCTGTAATAGGCCAGGAAATGTGTTGCGAGTTTAGGGGCCAAATGACGAGATTCACTGAACCCTGCCCCCAAACGTCCACTCCCCACCCCCCACCCCCAATCTCCTGGAGCAGAAATTGCTAAAGTAGGCGAGTATGCATTACCCCACAAATATAAATAACAAATTTAGCTTTTGTTATATTCCTGACCAGATAATCAAATTTTCATGGTAAAAAAAAACCCAAACAATTGCTTTTCTCCAAATAGTTACAAATCCCATTCTTCCGATTAATCAATTCAACACTTAAAAATAAAAACATAAATACGTAATAATTATACTAACATAAACAGAATATATGTATAATGTAACTACATATTCATATCAAATACACAAAACAAACAAAGGTAACTTCTCCAGTAAGCTCTTGTACGGAGCATCAGGGGCAGGCTGGGCCCGGGGGCCAGGGGGCATCTGCCCCCAGGCATTTTTTCCCCATTAAAATAGGCTACTCAGTCAAGTCTTGTCCCCTGACTAAATTCTTCCAGCCCTCTCCTGCGGAGCATAGAGATGGAGCAGAGTTTATTGCAGTGAATGCTGCACCATAACTAAGGGTTAAGTGAAGAATCTGTGCTTCCTTGTGACAGATGTCTGGTTAGTTTAGCTGTGAATAGCTCCAGATATTTAAATTCCAAACAGAGATTATTCTGTGGCATGATGCACCATTCGCTTCAATAAACTTGCTTGTATACCAGTTATTGATATATCATTTCTGGATTTTCTATAAAATCATTGCTCCTTCCACATGTACAGTGTGTATAGCACCCAATGTTCCATTATTCTAAACCAATGTTCGTTTTCTCTGCACACATATAGACATTTGTTGGAACCCCCCCTTCTCCAGAAAAGATCTATCAAAGGTTGAACATTAAAACTAAAGCTTTATCAACTGTGGACTTTTACAATATCCGTTGGCATTAAATGCACATTCTGGCAGTTTTTCCCATTCACTTAATACTGTTAATGGAACAGTGAATTTACCGTACTCTACACGACTTCCACAAAAATCTCTAAAGCATTAAATAGGGATCCCGCAATTCTAGACCCAACATCTTCCTTTATGGCTTTAGTAATTAGGCACTCAGACAGACTCTTTACGCTGAGAGCTCTCGCTATGGCTTTTATTCACTGAAGTTCAATACCGAATATACAGAAAACAAACACATCACCTAAAGATTGTAACATTCACACATAGACTAAATCTATTATGATCCCCGAGGGTACATGATCATTTGAAGAAGCGCAAGTTAAGTAAATAAGAAAAAAAATCAAAGCACAATTGAAGAGGTACTATAGGCAGTAAAAGTAGCCATTCCCCATTGGTTAATATAATCAAAGCTCTTAATTGAATTCAGTGTATTGGCTCAGTAAACGCCACGTCTCAGCGCTGATCAGAACGAGTGCCTACATTTGCATTTAGATAAGCAAACAGTACAATGTTGAATCATTTTTTAAAGGTTACATCCTAGTGTACGGTGGGCTGAAGAAAATGTCACTGTCTCTCTGTGCAGACTCACACGGAGCGTTTTTTGGAGAACTGATAAAATGCAGCAGCTAATTATATTTTGAACTTAATCTTCAGAGTGTAATAGTCACACAGTTAACATTTGAAAATGATGCTGATATGATTAACTACCCTATAAATTTTGTTACGGAACTCGGTGTGATGCTTTGCGGCGACCTGTAGCTGTTAGAAGTTCTGAAACCCGCGTTACACAAATGTGAAGTTCGGCTGTAGAACTTTTGCTGCAATATCCATGCAGAGTGACCTTTAACCTTTTAGGGTGAGACAGAAACATACCGGTCATCAATGGGCAAAAATCTCTATTGCTGGAGAAATCTGGTATTTATGATGGCGATAGAGCTTCTTCTTGCTTCACCCTATACCATAATTGCCTACTCTCCCGAAATGTCTTAATGCGCCTTGAATAGTGAACATATATTCAAAAATACATTTGCTTTATTTTAGAGACTGATATAGCTGTATTTTCCTGGGAGAGCAAAGTTATTGGTCATTGTATATGATTTAAAAAGTGGCAGCCTTCCTGTAATCTGTTTACATGCAGTATGCAGTATGCAGTACAGCGCCATTCCTATTGTCTATTCCATTTACAACACCCCTATCAATCTTATCCATGTGTGATAATCCTTTCACAATGCAAAAACCAAGTGGCAAGCACTGGAGGCAGGGTATTAGGGCATGTGCATGTTCCGGAGGATGGAACATATGACAGAGTATTATCAGACACCAATACATTTTCTCATCTCCCGCTATTGCAATTCCCTCCTTACTGGTCTTCCCGAAGTCAGACTTGAAAACCTACAATCTCTTATGCACGCAGCGGCTAGATTGATTTTCCTTGCAAACCGTTATTCCTCTGCTAAACCACTCTGTCAGTCTCTACACTGGTTACCTGTATTTTAACAAATCAAATATAAAATTCTTCTACTAACATACAAGGCCATCAACAAAACTGCACCTACATACATCTCCTCACTTGTCTCAAAATATCTCCCAACTCGACACCTCCGTTCAGCACAAGATCTGCGTCTCTCTTCCACTCTCATCACATCCTCCCATTCCCGGTTACAGGACTTTTTTCGGGCTGCACCCATTTTGTGGAATTTCCTCCCTCGTACAGTAAGACTTTCCTCTAGTCTTCAAACCTTCAAGCGTTCTCTGAAAAACCACCTCTTTAGGCAAGCTTATAATATTCCTCAACCTCCATCTTAATCTCCCTAGATTACCCTATTACCATCCTGTACACAGCTAACACAAGACAACAACCCTCTGACCAACATTGCCACACACACAGCCCACTCAGTACTTTTACCTTTGCATTCTAGCTGGTCCAGTGTGCAATATGATGTAGCACATGCCCTTGTGTTTCAAACTCCCATTGTCCTATAGATTGTAAGCTTGTGAGCAGGGTTCTCTTACCTCTCTGTCTGTATGTATTATCCAGTATTGTCTTATTACTGTTTGTTCCCAATTGTAAAGCGCTACGGAATTTGCTGGCTCTATATAAATAAATGTTGATGATGATTTTCTCATAGCCCGCACAGACACAACGTAAAACGATGTATACATAGGGTAAAATTGCTTTGACTGTCCTTTGAATCCAGATATCTAGACCAACCAATTTTTCAGGGTTCACCACACACCAACTAGATATTTATTTTTCTGATGTCAATGACTTTTTTTGCTTTTGGAACAGAGGTCTAAGATATGAAAGGATATTTCAAACAGGCTTATATAACATGTGGGATACAATAGGGGGTAGGGGAACAGTAGGGTGGAGTAACTGTACCCCATCAACAAAAGAACCAAAAGGGAAATTAGCTGTTTGAAAAGTTCAATTCAAAGTATACAAAAAAACACCACAAGCTGTAGAAGAGCAATAAAAAAATAGTTCTAAATCTGTATATAGACCTTTTCAGGACCCCAGCGCTGTGAGGCAGAAGCGCTAACCACTAAGCCGCAGCACGGTGGCTCAGTGGTTAGAACTTCTGCCTCACAGCACTGGGGTCATGAGTTTCATGCCCGACCATGGCCTTATCTGTGGGGAGTTTGAATGTTCTCCCCGTGTTTGCGTAGGCTTCCTCTGTGGGCTCTGGTTTCCTCCCACACTCCAAAAACATACTTGTAGGTTAATTGGCTGCTATCAAAATTGCCTTTAGTCTGTCTCGGTCTGTGTGTGTGTGTGTGTGTGTGTGTGTGTTAGGGAATTTAGCCTGTTAGCTCTATTGAAGCAGGGACTGATGTGAGTGAGAAATATTTTCTGTACAGCTCGGTGGAATTATTGGCGCTATGTAAATAAATGATGACAATGATGAGTCTACAACACATATGCAGTATTCCCTGAGTTATTTGGGCACCATTTACTTTTAAAGAGAGACAAACACATACTTTTCCTAGGATCCTTATCAACAACACAATCACATGACTTCATACACAACCAACTAAGTAGAAAATTTAAAGGGACTGTAGTACAACTTGTGAGTTGCACAGAATCAGTGGCAGAGGAATCATAATATTCTATGTGATGTTATCTTGAATGATAAAACACCACTGCTTGATACGCCCTCTTTTCTTATTGGTCACCGGTTTCCTCTCTGCAGAAAATAAGATTCCTGAAACGTGAAAACGTCATTATTATAACTCATCGTGTAACAGAAAGTGTGATGTTAATAAAATGTGTGGGAATTAGAGCCATCACAATGAATTATATTAACGTCTTATCTGCTCTGTATTCCACATAACAGAGAACAGTGGAGCAATAACTCATTCCTAGACACTACATTCCTACTTTCCTTCTGGAGACAGGTTTAAACGTGTCCAGGGTAGCAAGGATAATATTTTCATATCCAGCAGTTAACCCCATTCCATTACATTAAATAATAGTGGTGTCACAATACTGATCTAGGGGTACTGAAATCTGGTGGCTGCTAAGGAATACAAGGTGCAAAGGGTTTAACAGAATAATCCACACTAGATTCCAGCCAGTAGAGACAGGTCTCAAGTTGTCCAAACTGTCAGTTCTGGCAGGAGTATCGACCCAATTCTCGGTAGGACCCACTCCCCCCCCCTCCCCGATACCCTTGGCCAGTGGGTATACTTTCATCATAGAGTGCATGCTCTTGTGGCACTACAAGTGCATACAGGACTTGCACTACAAGGTATGACGCCCCTTTGAAAATAAAATACCAAATAGTGCCAGCATAGTAGAAAGCAAAATAAAGAATAGTACCCTTTTATAAGAGTAAAATATAGAATAGCGCTCCGTTGAAAACAATGCATGGTGCCCCCGTAGCATGAAAATAAATATTGACCCTAGTAGTATAAAAATAAATAGTAGTTCCACCTTGTGTAAAATAATAAATTAATAATCCTAACATTATTATGGCCCCCATCATTTTTAAGTATGTATTGCCTCCCTAATACATGTTTACCTAAAATCTTCTTCCTTTCTTGTAATCCAAAGGGAAGATCCATATGGGAAATTAAATTGAAAGCCCTATGACCTGAATAGACCGATCCCAAGGTGCGCCAAGCACGCAATGAGTTGAGCTTTGGTGAGACAATGTAGAGACCGCTAAATGAAATTAAACATTTACATACTTTGCTATTACAATAGTGCATCTGATTTAGCCTAATTGCAACTATTGTAAATATCTAATGATCCTTAATGTACTTCTGAATTTAATGTCTATAAATAAAGCATTGCTTCTGAGAGCGAAGTTACATAATATTGGTATTTTCTGTATAAAGGGCGAATTGCAATCATTTATTAGATGCTATCAGCTCCAGACTTCAAGAAGTCTATTTTAGGAATACAAAAGAAAAAGCCCTTGAGAGGGCATCTGTTAATTTGCTCTATTAAAATTCCTCTTGTAAATCTTCAGATCATTGAACGCAATATACATCCTCGAAAACCATTGGGATCAGGTAATTACAAACGGGATGTGTGGAGTGCAATAAAATAGTATTGTTGCATATTTAGTTCGTCAGCAGAAGGTAATGCAATTACACTTGGTAGATAAAGACGATAAAACGTCCTTTAGTGAATTTTTACAGTGTAAACAAATAAAATATATTTGCTATATCTATGTGTTAAATCATTTATTGCACCAAAGTTATATTCTACTAGAAATCCTCGGATATACAGGGAGTTCCCTTCTCCTACCTGTAGGTTTATTATACTGTATATCACGCTGTAATAGAAGACAAAAAGTCAGTTTCCAGATACTGAAAGCAAAATATCCTTAATATAACGCTGTTTGACTCCTTGCATATCATATAGGGAAGCCCCAATGTCCTGCGAAACAGCTCCTATTCTCCAGTATATTACATAGTCTCAATGTCTAAATGAATTATCAGTGTCATTCTTAGGGGTCTAGTTATGACCCATCGCAGATTGCTGACATTAATCATCATTTCCTATCCCAATGATAAGAAATGATTTAACGTGGCCATTTCTGAAAATTGTTCAGTTGGGACCGCTGCTTCGATAGGAGCCTGTCCTGGCGAATAATCTATAGTAAAGTGATCGTAATCGTGATCACTTTATGGACAGGTTCTTTGTCAGGCTGACGGTTGACTGACGGATACGGCCGGGGGCGTCCTGTTGCTAGGCAACAGGCATGCAGCGTCCCCGGCCGTCTCCGCGGCCATCGGGCGCATGCGCTCTGTCTAGTCCCGGGACGCTCTTCTGTTCGGGTGGTCAGCGTGTGTGACCCCCCCTGCTTTACTCTAAACCCCCAGTAGCAGCCTCTATTTAATTCCTGCTCTGGCACCATTAGGGTGCCAGAATATCAGGTGTCCTGTTCTCCAGCATTGTTCCTGTTTCTTCTCATATATTGGTTTTGACCCGGCTTCCTCTGACTCCTCTCCTGGTTTGTGTCCTTTGCCTCCGTTGTGATCCCGGCTTGCTGACTATTCTCCTGGATTTCTCATGACCTTTGACCTCGACCTGTTTGACTTCTCTCTGGATTTCCCTTCTGTGCCACCTGTCTCCGTTTGGTTTGATCTGGACTGTTCTGACTATTCTAATCACTACTCTTGTAACTGTCTAGGTGGACAGCGACCTGCGTACCTCTTGCAGCCAAACCCAAACCTCCTTGCGGGAGCCCCTGGTGAACACCAGGGGTACTTTCTACAACTATGGAGTCTATTACACATAGCAAACAAGACCATGTATTGAAATGCAAAGTTGTAATACCCCCTATTAGAAGCCTAAAATTATGCACGATCTGTACTACATGTACCAAGTCCCAAATAATTGCTATATAAAATTTCTAAAACACAAATGATATGCCCTACAAGCCATACATATACAATTCATACTTTCCCACACTCCCGGAGCATCCAGGAGACTCCCGAATTGCGTAGGAGTACATGCTTTGCAAGTTGCGCTTTCGCTGGTAAGACCTGGCAATTCTTTTCTCTGGCAATAGCAGGGCGGATCTTTGATACATAAGGTCGGTGAAGCCCCAAAGGGCTTTTGTCTGTTCAATAAATAGGCTTGTTAATCCCTAACATTAAACAACATTTTCTATAATAATAATTACATCAGAAATCACCAGGGCCAAATAGTACCACTATTTACCACTGGTAAAATTCAGCAAAAAACAGCATACCTACAACTGGTGTATTACTGTGTACCTAGAACAGGACACCAGGGGGTAAATGTATCAAACTGAGAGTTTTCCGGCGGGTTTGAAAAGTGGAGATGTTGCCTATAGCAACCAATCAGATTCTAGCTGTCATTTTGTAGAATGTACTAAGTAAATGATAGCTAGAATCTGATTGGCTTTTTAAACCCGCCGGAAAACTCTCAGCTTGATACATTTACCCCCAGGAGGGTTAATTCAGGGGCCCTGAAGAAAGGGGCATGATTCCGTATCGTATCTTACACTTTAAAGAAATATATGTGTTTATATATATATATATATATATATATATATATATATATATATATATATATATATATATATAATTATATGTAATTTCCTTTAAAATATTGATTCCACAACCACACTACTTTCTTAGCTACACTGCCACAATCTCCCCTTTAGCTATTAATATTGGTAGACATATTGATTAAGAGCTTTCTGTGCCGCAGAGAGCAAGCAAACCTGCTTTCTGCTCGAGGTTTGGAATAAATCTACTTAACATTAAATATTCACCAGAGGCCAGATCACTTGAATCAATGCAATCACAATGTGTACTGCTAAGCTTTTAAAAACACTTTTCTTGCATCTGGAGAATTCATTTTTTTCCCCTGTCACAGTGTCTTCAGGATGGACATGGGGTAATTAATACATTGGTTGCTATTGGTGTTATGGATCCATTTAATCATTGCTACTGGCAGCCAACTAACACAATCTCGCTTCTATTGCTTAAAGTATGATAATTAATCGTTCCACTTGTAATTAAGTTAATTACCTCTTTCAGTTCCTCTGTTTTGATCAGATCTACCTGCAGTGGCAGCAAGCACAATATTGTAAAGCTTACAGTATGCGACTATAAGTAATCGTTTTTTTAAATCACTGTTATAGGGATTGCAGTGTTATTTTATTTCATTGGCAGCAGTGGTGTCTCAGTGGTTAGCACTTCTGCCTCACAGCACTGGGGTCATGAGTTCCCAACCATGGCCTTATCTGCGTGGAGTTTGTATGTTCTCCTCGTGTTTGTGTAGGTTTCCTACCACACTCCAAAAACATACTGGTAGGTTAATTGGCTGCTATTAAATTGCCCTTAGTCTCTCTCTGTCTGTGTGCATATTAGGGAATTTTAGACTGTAAGCCTCAATGGGGCAGGGACTGATGTGAATGAGTTCTCTGCACAGCGCTGCAGAATTAGTCTCGCTATATAAATAAGTGTTGATGATGATTTATGATCAAATAAGTTTAGCGTTGGGACTTGAATCAGGCCCACATACTTTATTGTCATTTTATTTTATTTTTTTCAGATGTTTTGCCGCTTTTAGTGTAAACAGACAAACATGTACAAAAAAACCCTTTTGTCTGGGCTAGACAGCAGTACAGTGTTTAGGAGACAGTTTGATGAAATGCTCCAGCGTTCAGCTCAGCGTTAACTGCATGGAGTAGTTTGTAAATGTTGTCCGAAAGGAACATGTCTCAGAACCACTTAAAAATGGCATTTGCTGCAACAATCACACAGGAGAAGGAAGCCAAGTGCAGTTTAAGTCATCAATTGTTTAAAAAGTAATGGAAATTGAAAGGAAGGTAGCAACAGTCAAGCAAAATTAAAGTGACTATAAGGTACCGGACAGACAGGATATCTTAGTATTGCAATCAGGAATATATATTGGGGAAATACACTATATTATGATCGCAGGCATATATGCGTGTTTATGCAGGTCTGCTTGAGCACCCTTACTCATAGTTGTCTACTCTCCAAGAATGTCTGGGAGACTCCCGAATTTTTGTGAGTTCTCCCGGACTCCCGAAGAGAGCAAAATCCCGGATCCAGCTGTCTCCGTTGTTGAAGATGGGTGGGGCGGGGCTAAACGCGGCATCATGGCCATGCCCCCTGCTGCGATTGGCCAAAATTGCATAGGATTGACAGGGGCGGAGCCTAACGGCACACCATGCGTGGCCACGCCCTTTCAACGGACCCCCTCCCGGACAGCTGCCTTCAAAAGTAGGTAAGTATGCCCTTACTGTACCAGCTATCATTAACATTTACTTATTCCTAAGGCATGAATACAAATAAGCACAATTGCATGTACATTACTACAATTGTGCATGATAGCAACATGAGGTATAGAAAAAGAATGGTGTGCATTCTCAAGCCCTATTATTGCTTTATAGAGTGTCAAAATTATATCTTCCTCTCTTGATCTCTTTGAGTACATGATAATATTCTGCTAGCTTTGGATGCAGCAGACTGGCATTGCATATGATTGCCAAGTCTATGATCTAAGATTATACCTTGATCATCATCATCAACATTTATTTATATAGCGCCAGCAGATTCCGTAGCGCTTTACAATTGGGAACAAACATTAATAAGACAATACTGGGTAATACATACAGAGAGGTAAGAACCCTGCTCACTTGTCCATCATAGAATAGAATACCAATAGTATTCCACCTAGGGATTATCTATCCTGATACATATTGTATTTTCTTCACCAATAGTCTTTTATTTATCGATGTGTGAGCAGCTGGTGTCAAACACTTTTGAAAAAAAATCTAAATATACTGCACCACTGCCATCCTCTGTCCAATTTCTTGCTCACTTGTTCATAAAATTTAAGATGATTTGTTTGACAAGTTTGGTCCTTCATAACTTCATGCTGTTGCTGATATTTCCAGAACTTATTTTTGAATCTGGTTCCTTAACAACCCATCATATAGCTTCCCAACTTGAGACATGAAAGTTATGGGCAGGAGCGTGATTAGAACTAGGTCTCTAAGGAGTGACATCCTTTCCCTCCTCTCCCATTACTTACATTAAGGGCCAGCTTCCTCCTCTGCCTCCGCTTTCCACTACACTTCTTCCACATCTTAGCACACTGCCAGCTGTTACACTAAGCTCCCTGGTGACAGTGGTTGCTACACTAGGTCTAGAATCTGAGGGTCTTGCCCTAACCTCCTGCTGTGCTCTACAGCAGCTGCTATCCCTGCCACAATGATAGTTAGTTCACTACTTACTGGTCTACAGTTGACAGGCAGACACTTAATTTTTAAGCATAGGAACCGCATGTGCTTACTGCCAAACCATCAGCAAGATTCTAATTGTAGAGAGCCTTTAAAAATTGTAAACAATAGCTTGCCGATAACTAAACTAAGTTCCCTGTGGACATGTGGATGTAAGCCATTTGGTCCAGGTGCTTTATTTCTATTAATTTTGTCTTGTGCTTTGTTCGCCAAAATTCCTGCAGTGCTAGTTTTCATTGTTATAGATCATGTCAACACCAGCGTGTTACTTTGTATGCAGAAAGGAAAATAAATGTTAAATCACTCATTATCACTTATGCTCTTGTTTTCCTAATTTGTAGGGGACCATGATGTTCAATCCTTTACAAAATGTATCTTAAATAGAGGAGTATCACAGGTTATTCAACTAGGGCTGTACAATGAATATAAAATATACAATAAATATTTTAATTATTTAGTATACTGTACCTATAGCTCAAAAATCTCAGAGGAAGAGGTTCTTAAGAGTCTTCATTATCCCAATCATGTTATTTAATGAGAACCCATCTGTGAGCTTTATATAGAGTAGTTCATCAATATATATCCCTGACTTCAACACTAATGTTTCCAGCCTCTAGTACCCTATAGTCACTTTAATTATGCATGACTGTTGCTACCATATTTTCAATTTCCATAATTTTTTAAACAATTTGGCTTCTTCCTCTGGTGTGGTCATTACAGCAAATGCCATTTTTAAGTAGCTCTGAGACATGGTCCTTTCGAAAGACATTTACAAACTACTCGATGCAGTTAACATGGAGCCGAACACTGAGGCATTTCATCAAACTGTCTCCTAAACACTGTATTGCTGTCTAGCCCAGACAAAAGGGTTTTTTGTATATGTTTGTCTGTTTACACTAAAAGCTGCAACTGCCCCGTTGATTTACTTCCCCTAAAATGCTAAACAAATCAAGCTTACAAATAGACAGAACAAAATTCCTCAGTAGGAAATGTCAGAAGCTCTGCTCCGTGCATCATACCGTAAGCCCAGAAGAGACATTTATTCTGCATTGTTCACCGGAGACACCATATGTAAAAAGACTATCTGTTCTACTTGCTAATATTTCTCGCCAACTAACAGACAAGATTTATCGGTGTTTCAACACTGCAGCCAGACGTTTGATCCCAAAAAATGATATTTTTTAGCATATTTTTCTTACAACATTTGCAAAAGATAGATGAGGCCGTGGCAGAATCCGTTCTGACAAATAATACTGGCGCCTGTATGAAATATGATATCCGGTGCCAGATTTAAGCACATTATTTCTATCCATGAGTGTGAGGATACCACCCTTAGCTGGGATGGAAGTTACCCTCTGTGGGATTCAACTCACTCGGGTAGACCAAGATATATGCAAAATAAGACTTTATTACGACAGCACAACACCACAAGACGTTCACAAGTTACAGGGTAAATGGTAGCACGTATCCTCCAGCAGCCTCCTGCAGTCAGCACTCCAAAGTCATAATCTCTGTCCCTTTCAGGGTCTTATCCTCCCGCAATATTACCACTACCGTTTAGCAAAACAGTTATGGTGTCTCCTAGCCTGGGTTACTAGCTCACACCAACCCTGTCCTGGTAGGGTTCCCTCCAGCGGCACCACAGTTCCTGGCCCAGAGTCCTTTTCACTGATGTCTTCTACACCAGGATCCTCCAAACTGCCTCACTCCCCTGGCATTCTCCTCCCCTATATCATTTTGTCTGTACCCAGGAAATAGGGTCAAATGTCTCCAACCTCCCCTTTACAGAAGGGGCCTCCCAGTCAACAATTTAGCTGCTAGACATACTGTCCCTGTTACCTTGATTAGACAATAGAATGGCTTGACTCAATTAGCTGTTTTGGCTGGATACACTACACATGGGGTTACAATAGTACATCAAGGAATGACACTGCACGCTTACATGGAACAATAAGACTTTTGACACATGATATCAGCAGGGTTACACAATATAAGTCTGTGATACCTTTTGATACAATTACATTTATATTGACACATATTGATACATTTCCCCATGCTATTTCAACCAATATATTACTGTGGAGGCACATTGCATATGAGTAGAAGTTCTAACCTCATTACCTCTCAGGTTATCTGTTGACCTAGCTAATTAACATGGGCTGCCAGCTAGTTAACTCAGACATTGTTCTGATAACAAACCTCACCTCAGCTGCACCCCATACAATACACATTTGAGACAAATGGTAATTACATTAGCTACCACAAGCAAAATGACTGCTGTTGTTCTGATATTTTCACACAGTATGGCAATATTGTTTCTATTTATACTACATACAATATCACAGGTAATAGTATGGGCAAAATGTGTCTAATAACATGAAATAATAATACACATAATACACCAATGCTCTGGTGTATATACTTAGACTGGGCCAAGGATTAAAAAGTACAATAAACCGTGAGAAACGGGTGATGATTACATAGTTCTCAGTCCAGTAGTACCCCGTTTCCTCACATTCCTCCCCTACTTTTTAAACTTGAGCCCCAGTCTCTTCTGCAGACACTACTGCAGGTTTTATGTGGTTTCCCACGAGATGAACCAATTTCCTGCTGGGCTGTGCGCAGCCTCCAGCGTTCACTTGCTGCACCTTGTTATATTCTTGTAGCCGCCAGCACCTATCAATTCCCAGAACCTCTGCGGGAAGTCTCGGTCTCCTGCTCCAGTAGCTACTCTGAGCCCTGCTGTCTAAGAGCCTTACCGACTGCCTTTCCCTGGTTGTCTGGGGTCCTGTCTGGCTACGCCTCCCCCTTCCCCAGTTCCCTTCTGCACTGGGATTACTCATTTCCCCAGTCTGCACCCGCTTATGCACAGGGTTCTTGCAGGAATCCTGCTGCACACTATCTCCTGCAGGGACTACTGAGAGTAACATCACGCAGTCATCAATGTCCTGCTTTTTATGCTGCCTTCTCCCCTCCTGTGTCCGAATGTCACTGTTGCAGCCATGCCCTAACATATTCTTGCAGTCTGCACAGTTGGCTATGTAGCGGTCTACATCCCTCGCTAAACCTAACCACATGAACTGCTGTCTGAGCCTGGCTCGTGTTCTCCTTTTTCCTCTGTGATCGGTACCCCCTTCCCCATGGGCCTGAGCTATAAACCGATCCCGATATTCGGGTGGGACTACCAACCTGTACTTATGATTTGGGCTGGACACCGTATACAGTAACCCATCCAACCAAGCACAATCCTCTACCACCCCAGTCTTATACGACATATCTGCTAGTGCCCGCATCCCTTCTAGATCTGGATCTAGTAGCTGGGCTTCTTGCAGTCTAGATTTATCCTCCTCCCCCAGGACTAACCCCCCCTCAGGATGGTCTTGGCTACTCACCCTCAGAGGCCCGGAGATGGTAAAGAGAGGTTGCTGATACCCGTTAGTTACTGGCGTGTAGAAGTGGTTCTTCCTCTGCCTGGGGCTCACCTTTCTATGGGCTTTTCCAACAAAATAATTCCTGAGGTCTTGCCCCAAATCATTGCCCAAAATCACCTCATTGGACATTCCTGCCATAACTCCAACTTCTACCAGGTTGTTACAATGGCCCCAATGCAACTGGACTTGGGCTGTTGGAATCTCTGCCCATCGTCCATCCTCCATCCTAATTTTAAAGTACTTGTTGGGGATAATTCTTCTGGAATCCACTAACTCGGGGCGTACCAGGGTGATGGCTGCCCCACAGTCTCTAAATCCTTGGGCTTTTCTGCCATCCACCCATACAGGTTTCAAGTGCCTGTAAAGGCGTCCTCCTGTTGTTTGCCTCATGTCAGCCACAGCATTGCAAGTGGCCTTTACCCCCCTCGCCTCTGGCGCATCAGGGTGGTAGTGTTTGTTTTTCCGGGGGTGGCTCCTGCCAACAACCCCCGTGGGAGGGAATTGGTCTAATTGACCTCCTTTCCTGGGACACTGCTGTTGAAGATGTCCCCAGTATTCACATCGAAGGCACCACTTCCCGACTTGTCCCAAGTGTGGTATTGCTTGTCCTTGACTGCTGGGTCGCCTTTGGCCTTCACTCTGCCCCTTTTCTGCTTTATCCCAGGACTGTGGGTTACACTTTGCCACCCAATCCTGAAGGCTGGAAAATATCTCAGTCAGCCCTGCTTTTACCAGCTCAAGTCCTTTTCTCCGGATCCACTGACTGAGGACGTGCTGCAGCTCTTGACGAAGCTGACCATAGTCATAGCTTCCACTGTGCACTGCTGACTGGCCTGGGGTGGGGGATGTTTGTATTGTAGCTGCAATCTCCTGAATCCTTACTGGCTGCTCCTGGTCCTCATACAACTCCTTGGCTTTCAGGATTTCTGCAACATAAGTCCCAACTTGGGTGCCTTCCACTGCTGGGACCTCTGCTATTTTCATCCTGCCCGCATTATCGAGTAGGCACAGGTCCCATTTGCATAGTTTTTCCACTAGTTGTGGCCTGAAGTCATCCTGGGTAGTAGCAATTTCCCTTGTCTGGCATAATCCCCGGAGTTCATCCAGTTTTAGGGAGTTATACTTGATCATGTCTCATGTTTCTTGCAACTCCTCTGATAGGCTTCCTTTGGGTGCTGTGTAGCCCGTGCTGTGCTGTACCTACAAGGCCCTTGGACTGCAACCGCTTGCGTCCCTTGCAGCCTTCCCGGTTCTTGCAACACCGGGCCGAGTGATCCCACTGCTTGCCACCAAATGTGAGGATACCACCCTTAGCTGGGATGGAAGTTACCCTCTGTGGGATTCAACTCACTCGGGTAGACCAAGATATATGCAAAATAAGACTTTATTACGACAGCACAACACCACAAGACGTTCACAAGTTACAGGGTAAATGGTAGCACGTATCCTCCAGCAGCCTCCTGCAGTCAGCACTCCAAAGTCATAATCTCTGTCCCTTTCAGGGTCTTATCCTCCCGCAATATTACCACTACCGTTTAGCAAAACAGTTATGGTGTCTCCTAGCCTGGGTTACTAGCTCACACCAACCCTGTCCTGGTAGGGTTCCCTCCAGCGGCACCACAGTTCCTGGCCCAGAGTCCTTTTCACTGATGTCTTCTACACCAGGATCCTCCAAACTGCCTCACTCCCCTGGCATTCTCCTCCCCTATATCATTTTCTCTGTACCCAGGAAATAGGGTCAAATGTCTCCAACCTCCCCTTTACAGAAGGGGCCTCCCAGTCAACAATTTAGCTGCTAGACATACTGTCCCTGTTACCTTGATTAGACAATAGAATGGCTTGACTCAATTAGCTGTTTTGGCTGGATACACTACACATGGGGTTACAATAGTACATCAAGGAATGACACTGCACGCTTACATGGAACAATAAGACTTTTGACACATGATATCAGCAGGGTTACACAATATAAGTCTGTGATACCTTTTGATACAATTACATTTATATTGACACATATTGATACATTTCCCCATGCTATTTCAACCAATATATTACTGTGGAGGCACATTGCATATGAGTAGAAGTTCTAACCTCATTACCTCTCAGGTTATCTGTTGACCTAGCTAATTAACATGGGCTGCCAGCTAGTTAACTCAGACATTGTTCTGATAACAAACCTCACCTCAGCTGCACCCCATACAATACACATTTGAGACAAATGGTAATTACATTAGCTACCACAAGCAAAATGACTGCTGTTGTTCTGATATTTTCACACAGTATGGCAATATTGTTTCTATTTATACTACATACAATATCACAGGTAATAGTATGGGCAAAATGTGTCTAATAACATGAAATAATAATACACATAATACACCAATGCTCTGGTGTATATACTTAGACTGGGCCAAGGATTAAAAAGTACAATAAACCGTGAGAAACGGGTGATGATTACATAGTTCTCAGTCCAGTAGTACCCCGTTTCCTCACAATGAGTTTTTCTTGTACATACGTATTTAAATGAAATGCGCCCGATTCATCAAGCCTTGTATTGGGAGCGCAACACGAGTTTGTTTAAAAACGCATGCAAAAACGGATCTGCGTGCTCTTGAACTCAACAAGAAACGGATCGGAAGATACGAGCGCTGATGAATTTAGGTGTGGGTCTGCTGTGCTCTACTACATAAAACAAGGCAAAATAAGTTCAATACCTGTGTGGAATATACGTTCGCATAAGAACGCACAGAAAGAATAAAAAACATTGAATTAATGTGACCTGTTAATAATATAGGCATTAATGATAAAACAAGTTAAAAACAACAAAATAATTGTTTTGATATTTATTTTTCCATGCAAAACATTTACTAGGATGTTATTAACATCTACTGAACATAAAATAAATTTTTACAGCTGCTCCTGTTTGCAAACACATGTTATAGCATGCATACGAGACTGTTATCACCAGTACCCAGGCCCATCCCGTCACTTTCACTCCCAGAAATCGTAGACTGTAGTAAGTGTCCTTTGCGTACAGATGCAGTGAACGTTGCTGCGTTCAATGGTGTATGTCCCTGTTCTGGGCATGAGCAGTGTGATTTTGCGTGAGATACACACAAAGGGCCCGATTTTGAGTTAGGAGCTAAGCAAAGTATAGGAGCAAATTTGCACTTTGGCAAAACCTTGTTGCTTTAGAGCATGAGGTACATTTAAAACATAGTTGCCAACATTGGCAACTTGTTTTGAGTTCCGGGAGGCAGGTGGGTGTGTGGGGGCGGGGCTCAAAGAATTGCGCCATTAATCCCACCCTGAAAGCCATCATTACTTTTTTGGCCAATAAAAAAGGGGGTGGGGCCACAATGACGCGTACACGTCTCCACTAAGCCCCGCCCCCACCGTTTAATGTGCAAAGCCGGCCGGGAATCGGGAGAATTGTCTGCTCTCCCGGGAGTCCGGGAGACCAACACGGATTTCGGAGTCTCCCGGACATTCCGGAAGAGTTGGCAAGTAGGATTTAAAATGTGGGGACAGATTTATAGTTGGGATATGGCACTCCATAGATCAACTTTAATTTTAGCATAAAAATAAACCTATCAAATATTTGTGTGCTACATGAAGAAAAACCAGCCAGCAATATTGTTGCATGCAAAAAAATAAGTCAATTTGCACCCATTGCATTGTAACATGGTTTGTCCAGGTGCAAAGTTGCCCTTTTTCTTTGCTTTGCTCCCAATTCTAAATCAGGCTCAAAACCGGCAGATACGTGTTTTGATGAATCAGACCCAATGTGCATTAATACAATAAGCTTACTGCATATATAACGAATATTAATTACTCCATCTTGATTTAAAGGGAAAGAAATCCTCAGTACAAAAATAACCTCTCCATTAATAACTGAAAATGTGACTCTTGATTGAGTCCAGAGAAAAACTTTAATTTACTGGCAAACATATGTTACCTATTTAATACGTTGTTAGTATTATTTAGATGTAGATTATAAAAATAAAAGTACTGTAAATAATTATATAACCGATATGAAAATACGTCAGCTCACAAATAATATTTTTTCTATTTGCTTAGTTTGATTTCTTTTTTATTTAGTATAGCATATGTTAAAACAAATATAAGCAGATCCCTTGGTGTGGATAAAGTTCACAATGCTATGAAGTGTCCCCTTTACTATATAATTGGGTTAATGCTCCGTCACTTACTGGGTAGGGTGCATCTAAAGAGACAATGCGAGTCCGCATTGTGTTTTATTAATACCCTCTAGGGAACACGAAAACCAACAGAACCGTGTGCATTAGATAAACAATGTTTTAAACATGATTTACAACTAGAATATAGGTCAGATAAGAGGGACCAGTATCCTACCGTCTACAGCACAAAAAGAACAGCATATGTGGGGAGAAGAATCATGGAGAAACAAAATCAAGATTATTGTATTGCACAGTCAGAAGTCTTCAATATTAGTGCTGATTATTTGGTACCAGGACCTGGAAGGATTGGAAGAGTAGCGAGATCAATGTAGATGGTTTATGTTTTAGAAAGGAGAGTATAAAAGGCCAGACCTCTCCTTATTGTCTCATTGGGCACCAATGATGAGATCACAAACAAGCACATTTTAGTTTGTAAACATTCTTTATAACAATCATACTTAGTAGCATTAGGTTGATTATCATATTGCTGTATGTGGAGATACCTTCCTAGTTTTGGGGCCAAAGTACCATCATAGTCGGCCAAGTCGTGAATACCTGGCAGTCAGGAAGCCAATCTCTAGAACCCTGTGCTATTCTCCATACAGTGGCCAAGTCCCACTTGGCCAGTATTCCGAGTTGCTTCAACTGATTTCAGATAGACAATGCTCTTTGTGTGTCCCAGTAGATGGTTTAGAAAGAACTTGAACTATAGTATGTAAATGCGAACAACAATTGAAGTAACAAATGAAACCAACAGCTTAATGTGCCTTGCATGCCACAGTTTGATATGCACAGTTTTTGTGTAAATCAGGCACAAAAAATCTAAGGTTAAATTTAAAATGTGAACCAGTCTATAGTGCAGAGCCCAGTGCGGTGGAAAGTATACAAAGTAGACCCCAATCTGGTGGGTAGTATATAAAACATAATGTAATCTGATTGCTAGCATGCAAAGCAGACCAAAATCCTTGCCCATGGGTGTACAATACAGACTACGATCTGACGAGTGCACTATGCATAGTTTGATCTGATGACTAGGGTACAATACCGACCTTAAATAAGAACTGCACTTAAGTATTGTTTTTTGTAATAGAACAACCCCCCGTCCCCAATTTAACAGTGTGGCCCCTGTACAGTTCCCATTATACTCACACCCGCCTCAGCCGGTTAGCGGTAGATTCACCTAGGAGAATATTTAGTGAATACAGCAAACAGTGCAAGAACTGACTGGATGAGCTGCTGTGTCAGAGAGCGAGAGTGGGGTTGTTTTATTCAAAAACAAACAAAACCGCAAAAAAACATTAAGTGGAATTCTTTGTATAGATCAGAGAACCAAATTCTAGTGGTTATTGTAGAAAATAGACCACAGTCCTGCCGGTTAGTGTAGAATGCAAACTCCCATTTCTGGTTGCTAATATACAATGCAGAACTCAATCTCGGTGGCTAGTGTACAATTCAGACCTCACTTCTAGTGACAAGTGTAAAACATCAATCACATTCCTAGTGTCCAGTGAAAAAATGAGATTCCAATCATGATGACTAGTGTAGAAAGGATACCCCAGACCAGACCCTACCACTTACTTGCCCTGCCACGTCAAATTCCTTCCTTATTCGCCTGCCACGAAGCACAGAAACTACCACCATTTATTATAGAGTCCCCCTTGTTCCTCCTGCAGTGAACTCCAATGCCAACTGGAGTTCACCGCTACGGAAATAACCATCAGCTGTCATCTCCGATAGTCCCAGTTGCTCCTACACTTGCAAGTGACTGTTCAAAAAACCTTCGCTCTGTAATATCAGTACTGGGGACAGATTTGAAAACACCCTGTAACCAGGGAAATCTGTTGTTTGACATGTAATACTGGCCAAAGCCTCTCAGGAGAGTTACTGTATATGCAACGACCATGCACTATTTGCAGGCCAGACAGAAGCCCTTACTTTCCCTTAGTCCCACATCTGTAGAATTACAACACACAATACTGCCAAGCACATTAACTAGTCAATAATCTAAATAGACCTGTAGAGAGGAAAAAAAAAAAAAGCAAAAAACCGCCCACAAAACAATCTTGGATTCCTGCAGTGCAGTCGCTTTGGTACACCCACCATTTCCATTATACTGCCAGTCTAGTTGATCAGTGTCTTTTTGCTATTGCACATTAAATGTTCAGTGATTTTATTCATTCCCTCATAATGCATTATATCTCTCCACAGAGCGCAACAATCTTTCTTTCTGCTCAGAAACCAACAACAAAATAAAAAAAAAAGAGTCGAATCTCTCTCCGGCTTAATGACCCTTCCAGCAAAAGTTATAGCTACAAAGGCTCATTTGAAATCTGATCCCTAGCTATTTAAAAAGTTTTCTAAATGGTAAGCATTGTAAATCGTTTTTTGTTAACTTTACCTTTCACACTTGGTTTGACTAGTGAAATATTTCTCCGGGGAGTGGTATGGATTATTTTGCTCTACTCCTTTAGAGAACTTGTATATACAGTAGGTGACTTGTCATTCAGTTAGAAGCAGGCGATCTGTGCGCAGTGTAAGGGTTTTAATATTACAGGCAGTTTAATAAAAGGGCAAATGGCTTCGCCGATAGACTTCAGAGCCTTTCACTGGGGCTCCAAAAAAGCTTTAATCACGGTCCTACACCTAGTTTTATAAATTGGTTCCTAGATCTATTCTCTAACTTATCCCAAGCCTTTATATAGCCCATACATTAACTCAAGACCTAACTCTAAAGTCACCCATTAAACCAAGCTTATCTATAAACTTAGCTCAAGCACCAAAACTATCCTCATTCTTAACAAACTGTGACGAAACGAGAGTTATCACGCAGGCAAACTGCACCTCATTTCTTATACTAATGATGAGCTACTATACTGATTAACCCCTCATCCTAGTCTTTATTATGGGAGAAATGTATGTTGCAGTCAAAAGGTTCAAATGTATTTGATGTTCTCAGTTATGTTCCAAAAGTGCCTGTATTGTGTACCGTCATGTCTATATGCAATTATTGTGCAAAGGACAATTTATATTAGACAGTCATTGTTGACAGACCTACACTTCCCCGGACTAATTAACTCAGGGGGTATATTTACTAAACTCCGCTTTCATTGACTTGTTTAAAATTACTCGGCATAGTCACAGAATTCCATGGATACTTCTATCATTCTGTAACTCGCAGCAGGGGGGGAATGAGACATTGCCTGATATTTAAACTGTACGCTCAGTAAAACATACGTGACCGTGTGATTCAGCCCAATAACCTGGCTTCTCTGCTTACTCTTGTTCATTAAAATAAATCAACAGCTGTAAAGCATTGACAATGATAGAATTGTGCCACCTGGTTGCTAAACTGTCACTAAAATCTGCACAATACATTATTCTTCGTAAGAGATAAATTGTAAAGAAATCATTGTCACCTATCACCCGACAAAAGATCTACAAAACAAATAACGTTTCAGTACGGTGCCCCCTTTCATTAACTGAGCAGAGAGTTTATGATACAGATGATCTGGTATCTCTCAAGGTCATTCCGATAACCATGCTGGAATAAATCTTATTTTTTTTTCCTCCTGCTCATTATCTTGTGAGTGCTTACTACTCATCTCAGAGGAGTGCTAGGCGAACCATCACAATCCTTGTTAATTCTGGTGTGCATTGCCATGGTCATTTTCTTTTTTTAATAAACATTTTATTGAATTTTACAGGTAAATGACAATGAATGGGAAGTTGACATACTATATGAATCAAAACAAGGTCTAAAGTCCAAGAAAAATAGACAGCCAATTATTAACAGTATATAATGTCAAGGGAGATGGATAAAGAAAAGAAGGAGAGGAAAGAATGAGAAGATAAGGGGATATGAGAAAGAAAGAGTAGAGCTATAAGACCTCAGAGAACCAAGGGGGAGAGGCTGCACGATATTCAGTCCAAGAATTTCAGACTGTCATGGTCATTTTGATGCATGATCAACGCACTGTTTAGCCCTAAACTAAGAAGCAGTTTAGTCAGCTAACTTGGCCGATTTAGACCAAATTGGACAGAAATGGCTATATATGAATGCAAAAATAGGGAATCATAGGCAAACCGAGGTGGGGGGGTTTCTAGTGCCTGGAAACCCCCTTCCAAGCCTAGGGCACTGTATAATTGAGGTGGCTGGACCCTGCCCCCACTTCACATGGCTCTGCTTGAAAAGGGTGACCTTGCGTGCACCTAATAGTAGTGCACGCAGCATTGCCCATGTATATTATGGGGATAGGAAGAGTTGGAGAGCAGCCAAACACAATCTAATATTATAGTCACGCCTCCATGCATGCTGGCCACGCCCACTGGTGGCGTGGTGTGGAAACCCCCCTCTACAAATCCTGCGTTTGCCCCTGGGACTGATATCTGGTCATTCAGCCTAACCACCAAACACCTGAATCTGTCCGATTTGGCTTGCCTATAGGAGATGCATTTCATAAATTCAAAATGCATTATGTAGACAAGAGTTTGTACATACATGACTTGCACTGTAATCTACCATGTGAAAACTTGGTGCACCCTGGTTATTGAATACCATTGCCAATTACTCCTCATGCATTGCAAACATATGGTAACTCACTAATGCATTCCTCAACCATGGCCTAATGGGGACTACTGCACTGTAGCTCTACCCGGTAATTATTTGGTATAACCTACTTACGGAACACAGTTGCCAATTACCCTTCATGCATTGCAAACATTTGGAAACTTCCTAATATGTTCTTTGACTATAGCCTAATGGGGACTACTGTAACTGTAACACTGCATTATACTATAATAACTCTAAGGGACTATAGCAGGGTTTCCCAAACCCAGTCCTCAGGGTTCCCTAACAGTGCAGGTTTTCCATATCTCCTTGCTGGAGCACAGGTGTAGTCATTACTGACTGACACATTGTAACAGATCCACAGGTGGTCCTAATTATGTCACATGTGATCCTGAAAACCTGCACTGTTGGGGAGCCCTGAGGACTGGGTTTGGGAAACCCTGGACTATAGCCAGGAAAAGGCAGGGTTTTTGCCAGGGAATTGGCTTTGTACTATACATCATGGGGCACCGTCATTGATAGATTCTTAGTTATATTTTTTCTGTTGACCTAGTGGAACTGAAGCCCAAGTCTACATCTGCTAGCCGGGTCATGTTACCACAGACCGGCCCTTAGCCCTTCGGCGGCTGAGTATTGCTCAGCTGCTCCGGAAATATTTTATTGATAAATTGCAGTACTAGGTGATTTTCTTTATCATCACGATAAGCGCTGATAAAAAAAATTCAGCCTTAACGTCACAATGGCAAAAAATAGATGCTTAAGTAACACTGTTCTAATGATATTTTTTTTAGGCATATATGCTTTTCCAAAATGCCGGAACAAAATGAACATATAATGAGGCATTGTTCAATACATTTACATCATCATCACCATGTATTTATATAGAGCCACTGATTCCGCAGCGCTGTACAGAGAACTCATTCACAGCAGTCCCTGCCCCATTGGAGCTTACAGTCTAAATCCTCTAACATACACAGACACACACAGAGACTAGGGTCAATTTTTGAGCAGCCAATTAACCTACCAGTATGTTTTTTGGTGTGTGGGAGGAAACCAGAGCACCTGGAGGAAACCCACACAAACATGGGGAGAACATGCAAACTCCACACAGATAAGGCCATGGATCGGGAATTCAACTCATGACCCCAGCACTGTGAGGCAGAAGTGCTAACCACTGAGCCACCCTGCTGCCCTGAACATATATTTACATATATTACGAGAGGATAATTCCAATTTTGTTGGGCGGACGGGGGAGGGGGGGGGGGGACGGGGGGGGGGTTGTCTGTCTTCCATACAAAAGAGATGAAGAGGCAGTTGGGTGAAAAAAATTACTAATGTTCTGTTGATTTTGTTATAGCGGCCTTATCTATAATAAGTGCAATTACTCAGAGAAATAAGTTTACCTGGACGTATACTGTAGGGTTTAGTGAGCATGTACAGAGATATAACACAGAAACAGAACCGTACTAACGGATTATGCAAATGCACAAGCTCCAGCTTCAATACATTTCATTCTGAGCGTCTTTATAAGCAGAGTAAGATAGACAAGTGGATAAACAAGCCAGTGGCAGCAGTCAGCAGTGGATATGTTTATTGATTTTAATTGTACAGAGGATGAAAGCTGAGCAGGTGAAACTTGGCAGGTTGCTGGGAAAAAAAAAAAACCCAAACAATCTACTTAATTCCACAGTTTTGCTAAGACTATAGAGAAATTATTTTAGCAGTAAACTCATAGGGGTAGAATTTATCAATGCTGCAGGTTTGAAAAAGTGGAGATGTTGCCTGTAGCAACCAATCAGATTCTAGCTGTCATTTATTTAGTACATTCTATAAAATGACAGCTAGAATCTGATTGGTTGCTATAAGCAACATCTCCACTTTTTCAAACCCGCAGCTTGATAGATTTACACCATAATGTCCGTGGACAAAATGGGTGTGGCCGATTTGGTTGGCGCATGATAAGACTGAGTGGTTAGTTATGTCCTTTAAGTTTTATTTTAATTGCTACAGTGCTGTGTAGCTATTGCTTGTGTAGCCAGAGTTGCCCACTGTCCCAGAATGTCGAGGAGACTCCCCGATTCTTAACAGATCTCCCACAATCTGGTAGGCAATTGTCCCTGAAGATCACTCATTGACCTGCAAAGTGGGAGGGTACGTAAGAATGGCGCAAATTGCGCCATCAAGCCCGGCCACCTGAGTGACCAGTGGAATAAAATAGTCACCTCGTTCCACATTTGGATGTGAAATTTCGAACATTTTGCCGGCATCATTTGGCCTTAAGGATTAACAGACATATCCCGAACACTCAGCAGAAAAAAAACGATGGTCGTCATCCCAACCCTTTTCATAGACGCTAAAAAATTTTGGAAATGCATTTTTACAAATACAGTACGTTGCAGAGAGACATACACGGAATGGTCACACAAAAGTGGAACATAAAGATAGATAGAATTTCTCTTATAGAGGCTGCAAAGGGGTAAACATTGGGGTCAGCGAGATCTAAGGCATTAGGGAGCAGCACTTACGGCATGGGGGACATATGTAAATGCGAGGTCTGCATATCATTCATAACAAATTAAGTTGTTAAACAAAATAAAACAGTAAAATTGATTAAAAGTATATTAATCCGTTACTTAAATACAGTTCTAAAAATATATTATTAACATTGAATTTGGGGAAAACCATAGATGCTGGTGACAAAGTCAAATACCCTCTTTTCTCAAAAATCTCCCAGACAGGTCAATGGCTATAACTAATCTTTATTTGCTATTCCCTTAGTGTAACGACGGTATATTTGCACATTGACACATTTGAGCCCAGGTTGATAAATCATCCTGATAGTCTACGAGTGCCATAATAAAAATTAACTTTTTCCTCATAACTGTTAACCTTCGATACTTCAAAGATAGACATATGATTTTAAGATATTACATACTGCACTCTCTGATCAATGATTTATAAGATAATTAATAGACTATGCCATCATTGAGTGGTTTTAATAAGTTGGCACTATAGTGACTCTGGATGAGTCAGACAGTCCACAATCATTCTGTTCCCGGCTGTATTGTGTCAGATTCCATTCTTATTGTATTTCTAAAGTGCATTTGACTAGGGCCAGAACACCTTTGACTATCATTCGTCATCTCCTGATTGTCCGTGTGTACCTTGTTTTTACCTGGGCGGGGATAGAAGATCAGGTAGCCAATCAGATCATTAGAATGTTCAAAGCGACACAGGATGTCCACTTGTATGAATCTGTTAGTTAGTGTGGCAGCACGGTGGCTCAGTGGTTAGCACTTCTACCTCACAGTGCTTGGGTCATGCTATTGAAATTGACCCTAGTCTCTCTCTCTCTCTCTCTGTATGTTGGGGAATTTAGACTGTAAGCTCCAATGGGGCAGGGACTGATGTGAATGAGTTCTCTGTACAGCGCTACAGAATCAGTGTTGCTATATAAATAAATGGTGATGATGATGATTAGTGAGGACAGGGCTGCTCCTGGTAGGGTTATGATGTATGGAGGAGAATTGAATCAAACAGACTTGGTCAAAGAGACAAAAGTGGTGGAAGGTGCAGGGTCCCCTAAACAGCGATAGGAGGGCTCCTGTCAAATTGATGTGGGAAACCTTGTCTACCTTTCTATGATATATATTAAAATATTTTCAATTAAGACCAATTGCTTAAAAATTAGCCGTGTATGTATAATATATATATATATATATATACACACACAAACTAACACCTTCCTATAATCATTGTTTGGATACACTCTTAGATAAAGTGTATCTAGCCACAATTCTTCCTTCAGTACTTTGAAACAGTTTTATTTGTAGTATATGTCACCCTTTTTTTTTAATAGAACTGCTCTGGAAGTTTTAAACACACACGATATTGCCAGTGACTGTTGTTTGTACCCAATCCTATGAGGTCTCAAAAATGGCGAGGCTGGTAGCATTTCACAGACCTCCGCTCCCTACCTCTGAAATAGCTTCGTAGGCGAATCTGAGCTGTTAGATACGCTGAATTAGGGAGTGTATCTAACCAACAATTACAGGAAGGTGACTATTTTAGAAAGCAAGACTTACGATATAAGGTTAAAAAAATGATACATTTCTAACAAGCATTAAATATTTTAGAAAATCCACTTATATTTGGAACACAAGACATTTTTCTGACAAAAAATAAATACAGTAAAGTGACTTGTGTTTTCTATTTATTATTGTAAATAAAACATTAAAAAACGTTTCTACAGTAGATTCTCTTTGTAGTTTCATTGCAAGGAAGCAGAGGCAGAAACAACAAACGTGCAAACAAATGTATTTAGAAATTTGAAATGCCTCAGATAGATGCTCTTCAATCTCCTATTGCAAGCAGAACAGCGTAATTTATATTCATTGTTCTATCCGTAGAATTTCCACCAGCGGCAGCTAAGCAGTCCTCAGCACGGCTCCTCGTTGTGTGTGAAATAAATTGCCTGTACTAGGATTTTTTCCCCTCAAATTTCCCTTCCCTTTATAAGAGCCTGGATATTGACAGTGCTACCTAAGCTGCTTCAAGGTTTCAAAATATCCTACAGCATTACCTACATTTATTTTCATTTAAGTTTCATTTTATTGGAAAATCCTGTTTTATACTGTAACACCAAGAAAGTCCAAAGTATTGTTTCTACTTTCTTCTTATTATCATTCTGACAGCTATACCAATAGTAGGTTTTTAATGCTGTATTTGGCCAAATATCCCAGAGATAGTTCCATTTATTAAAGTTTATTTATATATTTTTCAATATTCTTTAAATAGAAAGTTAGATACATTTTCTTTTCTTAGCTATCCTCCTACAACCCATTATCTCCTGTATGGCTGCCAGACACAGTCAGTCTGTCACGCAGACACAGGCTCGCAGTCTCTCAGCATGTCATGTGAGGGCAGAGGGGGAAGAAGGATGATGTCACAGTCCAGACAGAGCTCAGAGGGGCGTTCCCAGGCCTCTCTGCTCGCTACATCACGGGCCCTGTGACTGTGGTTGCCATGGTAGTCCAGAATCATAAATCATTATTAGAAACTTGAAGAAGAAAAACAAGGAAGAATGATGAAAACTAACATTCTTCTTGCCATAGTGATTTATGGTAAAAACACCATTGATTTTTGCAATTAAAAAATAAACCATGAACAAATTACCACAAAATATAACTGTTATAATGCTATAACTAGAAAAATATCTAAATGTAACAAACATAGTAAAGTAACATAAGTAGAACAAACAGGAAGAGCTAGGAAAAAAACAAATGTATAGGAGATATCTTTACAAATCAACATTCAATTCCATGCAAAAGACAATAAATATTGTAGGAGTTTATATAAAGTCATAAATCACGGTAATGACTACAAAGAAATTAAACTTTATTTGATTCAGTGAACTGCGTTGGGGGGAGAAGATAATTATGTAACGCCAGCCTTTACTACTTCATGTAGCAGGAATATTTCACTGAATATGCCTGAATATTTATCATAATATTCAACATATTAAAGAGAAGTGAAATCCATAAATGTTACCTGGAGTTACCGAATCTTTAAAATGCAATTTGCTGGCTCTGTGAACCACTGCATCCAGTTCTTTTTTTTTTTTGTTTTTTTTTGTTTTTTTCAGAATATACAAATGAGGTTTTATTTTCACAAAGAAAGAATTGTCATGTAAATAATAATCCAAAACTAATCTTTTGCAGTAAATGAGAACAGGCTTAAAGACAATCTAAAATAAATTGCACTGTAACCTATGAAGATAAAAGCCAGAGAATAAGATTTAGTGGATTAAAGAAGGGTTAAAAAAAAATTGCCTCTCCTTTTCCATTCTGCTAAGCTTGTCTGCGATGGGTTAAGGCCATCAACAGTTGTCAGGCTGCACGTACTGATTATGTAAAACCAGCTCTTAGTCCTTAGTAATATCTTAGTACAGTACAAATACATACAATTCAAGAGTTAGACACCTCTAAACGCATTGGGTCAGATTCTCCAAGGAATATAAATGCATATTTTGTGAATACTTGCCAACTCTCCCTGTATTGTCAGGGAGACTTCCTGAAATAGGGGTGATCTCCCTCACTCCCTGAAGAGTCTGGCATTCTCCCTGATGCTGAGCCAGTACAAGACGTGGTTGGCTTCGCCATCTGTGGCATGATGACACGGTTCAGAAATTGTGTCCTATGTCCATGTATTGATGCCTATGGAGGTGGCCATTTTCATGGAGACCAAAATTCAATCAAAGACTGACAGGTAAGACAACATGACTTCAGTAATGGAGACAGAAATGTAAAAGACACTTCAGTCTCTAGAGATGCATTAGTTGCTTTCTTTAATGCATAGTTGCCTACTCTCCTGCAATGTCCGGGAGACTCACGCATTTCTGGGAGACTACCCGGGCTCTCGGGAGAGCAGGGCAACCTCCCGGTTCTCGCCCCCGCAATAGATAAGTGGCGGGGAGGGGTCTTAATTATGCAAATATTGCATCATCTTAGCCCCGCCTCCTGCTGTATTTGGCCAAAATTGTGGCAATCATTTAGGGGGCAGGGCTAAAATGATGCGATTAGTCAAGCCCCGCCTTCGCACGCCCACCTCTCCCTTGATCTCCCTGAAGCCAATGAGGAAAAGTTGGCAAGTATGAGCTGTAGTGACCAGCAATAGTCTGACTCACAGTGCTGGGGTCATGCGTTCGATCCCAAGCGTGGCCCTATCAGTATGGTGTTAATATGTTGGCGTGGGTTTCCTCAGGGTGCCCCCTTTTTCTCATGCCCTCCACAGACATATTGGTTCACTTGTTTCTGACAAAATTAACCCCTGTGTGTCCATATTGTAGGGAATATAGATTGTAAGCTATGTTGGGGTAGGGACTGATGCGAATGATAAAACATACTCTGTAAGGCACTGAGTACTACGTAGGCACTACATAAATAACGCAAGGTAAATAAGTAAAAACTTTTTTACCCATGAGCTATACTGGGCATTTCACCAAAATGTCTAAGGGGTATATTTACTAAACTGCGGGTTTGAAAAAGTGGAGATGTTGCCTATAGCAACCAATCAGATTCTAGCTGTCATTTTGTAGAATGTACTAATTAAATGACAGCTAGAATCTGATTGGTTGCTATAGGCAACATCTCCACTTTTTCAAACCCGCAGTTTAGTAAATATACCCCTAAAAATAATGTAAATAAACTGAAATGGCTGGAAATACATCTCAGTTTGAGGGGAGCCGTAATGCTAAGGCAACATGAAACTCAATAGATTTTTAAATTGGATACTTTGCTTCCATCTGGCTTTAAGGATAATTGGAATTTAGCTGTTTTTCATGAAATGAATGTTATTTATCTTCTTCATGTAATGGGATTTATGCATTTTGAAAATATTTCTTAATGTGGTTATTGCAATACAGGCAGGTGCTATCAAATATATATATATATGTGTGTGTGTGTGTGTGTGTGTGTGTGTGTGTGTGTGTGTGTGTGTGTGTGTGTGTGTGTGTGTGTGTGTGTGTGTGTGTGTGTGTGTGTATTTGTGTGTCTGATCAGCCTGTAGAATAAAGTATTTTTTTAAAATATGTGGTTGCCACGGATTCAGGTCAAGCTCTGCTGATTTGCTGATGGTATCTCTGTGTGAAATACATGAGTACATGAGACCTTGATTGAAAGTGCAATTTGTTTTTTACCCCGTTCATTTAATCGTTGCAGTATAATACATCTTGATCTATTGGAGGCATTCTCCGTTCTAATATTTATCTAGCTCAGACTTCCTGATCCTGTGTATCGTTGTGTGGTAGAAGTGCGTTACTGCAATATTCTGCCCTCAAGAAGGTGCAGACGTGAGATATTGGAATCACTTGTAGACCTATAGGGCCTGAGTCATTAAGGAGAGCACAGCATATAACAGGAGTAACTTTGCACCTGGGCAAAACCATGTTGTATTGGAGGGGGGAGGTAAATTTAAAATGTGAAGGACAGATTTATAGTTGTGGAAGAACATGTCCTAGATCATCTTTAAATTTAAGCATAAAAATAAAGCTATCAAGTATTTACTTATGTGTAAAATAAAACTAATTTGCACCCCTTGCATTGTAACATGGTTTGTCCCGGAGAACATTTACTGCTTTTTTTTGCCTTATTTTCCTTAATGAATCAGGCCTATAGTGAACAGTTTGTTCTGAAGGAAGCAATGATTTATTTGTATTGTTTGTTGGAGATCCATTTGTATATTTTGTTACTGTCTTGATATAATGGACAGGGGTTTTAGTTTATATGGATTTACCTGTTTGATAGTTTCAAAACATGGGGGCCCTTCGATAGGACTCATATGTACAAAAGCATCTATAATTTGGAATTATCTACTTAATGCTTGAAAATGACTTGGGGTATGTCTTTACACTTATTTCATGGGCAAGATGATTCCCGGGAGGTCCAGGGTGTAGGTGGGTGTGGGGGCGGGGCTCGAATAATCACTGCATTAGCCCCGCCCCCAAAAAGTTCATCTCTACTTTGAACCAATAAAAACAGGGGGCAAGGCCACGATGATGCACACATGACATCACTAGGCCCCACCCCCTCTGTTTAGTTTAGACAGCTGGCCAGGATCAGGGAGAATTGCCTGCTCTCCCGGGAGAACTCCCAGAAATTCGTGAGTCTCCCGGACATTGCGGGAGAGTAGGCAACTCTGACTTATTTGCAATGATTTATATTATGCAAAAATGCCCCTAGACCTTATACAATGACAGATTTATTGGGTCCAAAGATGAATTTAAGGGGCGCAGCACGTTTGGAATGCTTTAAGAAGTTATCTTTACTGATGTACTTGAAACACTACTTTCTTTGTTTTCTATTTCTACCGGATAACACCTTTTACATAACAATTATCACATTATGGAAACTATTTTTCAATGTATATTTTATTTTGCCAACACCTGCAGCCGAATGAGCAACAGTGACTGGATCAAACCTACCTAATGGTTTGTAAAAATATCTGCATTCCATTCCAGCTTCCCCATCACACAGAGCCGAGCCGGGAGCCTTTTCATGCTCCTGTCCCTAGGCAAGCAACCTACTTAGTAAATAAACGCTGCATATGCCACACTTATTACAGCTTGATGCTTATCCCAAGCAGTTTACCGTCTAGTATTTACGCCGGGAGACTTTCGTTTTCAAAAGTGTTTCTTACTGAATTCTAGAGCAGAGTTTTATCCGCTGTAAACTTTTCTCTCTCTAAAAAATATATTTTGATCATCAGCTTTGAATACCCTATACAGACAGAAGTAGAGAGTTCCCACCTATAGACTTAATGAATTGCTTTGTACAGCTAATTGCAACTTTTGCTAAAAAAATATTGCTTTTTATTTGCATATTTTTCTGCCTGCCTTTTTGCGTTTGTAATCAAAGCCTTTGTATTGTGTAATGCTAAACAGCGAAAGCGCAAAATCTATCCATTTGTGCAAATATGCCCTCCAAGCGCATCCATAGCTGTACCTATGAATACGTATATATAACTGCCCTGGTAAATCAATCTACTTTCTTTTTGCGGGATTGCAGGTAGAACTGGAAAGGTGCATTATGGGTGAAAACGTCATCTCAAAGTCCATGCTGCTATCACTTTAGGACAGTGTTGGCTAACCTGTGACACTCCAGGTGTTGTGAAACTACAAAACCCAGCATGCTTTGCCAATATATAGCAGCTTATTGCTGGAAGGGTATGCTGGGACTTGTAGTTTCACAACACCTGTAGTGTCACAGGTTAGCCAACACTGGCTTAGGATCATCAACTCGTTAAATTCAATCTTTCTGTTTCTCTACTAAAATACTGCTCAGTTTTGTTTTATTTATGTTATAAATTAATCATTACAGCAAGGGGATGTCTTTAGTACATTATATCTATTATGTGTCACTTTCCAGGTTAGAAGGTTTGTATCATACTTGCCAACTTTTAAAAAAAATGATTTCAGGGAGATTATGCAAAGGACACCTTTGCCAAAGTGGGCGTGTCCAGTCCCGCCCAAGGGGTGTGTCCTACTCCACAAAAGGGCTTGTCTATTATGATTTATATAATCAATTATCAAACAACTCCTGCCATCTAAGTTCTTGCACTCTGTCATTTTTAATGCTACATGTTTCTTTGGCACAAACAGTCCCATTGTGCATATAGATCCCCTATTTTGCAGCAACAACCCCCTTTTGAATCCAGCTCTCCCGTTCTTTTGTAAAACCTCCCCTCTGGCTCAGGAATTCTCTTTTACACAGATATCCCTCTCCAGTTTTTCACAGATTTCTCCCCTTACTTAACTGGTCATCATCGCTGGTCATCGTCCGTATTCACAGCCAGAGAACTTTCCCAATGTAAAACCCTAGATGGCCGGTTCCATTATAGGCACCGAATACTTATGACAGCCACAACGTTATCAGCAGAAGGGAGCCATGCTCCAATGCATGTGCGCCCAACGATGGCACGCACGAACAGCCAGCACTCAAGGTCCTCCGCATGAGTAAGGGAGCTTTATCTACTCTCCCGGGAGTCAGGGAGGTCTCCCAAAATTCCAGGAGTCTGGTGGAAATAACTCTAACCCATAGCAGCCAATCAGATATTAGCTTTCATTGCCCAAATATATACTGGTAGGTTAATTGGCTGCTATCAAAATCTCTGTGCCTGTGTGTGTATGTTAGGGAATTTAGACTGTAAGCTCCAATGGGGCAGGGACTTATGTGAGTGCTTTCTCTGTACAGCGCTGCGGAATCAGTGGCGCTATATAAATAAATGATGTTATGATTTAATTGCTATGCGTTGCTGCAAATTTGCCCTATTAGGATTAAGGGGTCCATTTATTATAGGGTGAAATTATAGGGCAAAAAAGCTTTGCCCTATACATCAAGGGGCCACTGCAGTGTGATTCGCTGGGTGTTGCTGGCGATAGCTCCCACATGGAGAGGCCTATTTCAAAAGGACTGCGGTGCTACAAGGATATCTACAGTCCATCTTCTGGTATTACCACCTTATGATGACGATATCAGAATAAAATGAAAGAAAATGTGCTTTTATCGATAGAACGCATGAATAAGCGACTTTCTAATCCTGCAATATGCGGAGATAGAAAGTAAGCCCTACTGCCGAATTTTACCAAATAGATCCCTCAATTAAATAAGTATTTATATATAATTAATGCTGCTCTATGAAGACGGAGAATCATTTTTCAAAAATAATTGCTCAATTGACAAGTACAATTTTCACGGTCATATTTCCTGTTGAGGTTCTGATCAATGTTTCTTTTACCACGTAAGGCGGCTCTCAGTAATGAAAATAAATGTATATATGTGCGGTACTGAGATTCCCTTATGCCAATAACTACTATTGGACCTTGGAGAAAAAAAAACCATTACTTACAAGTTTAGTTTATTTGACCTTTAAATCTTACAGGGGAGATATTTTGCTCCTTTTCCAATTGTGAACCATGAGCTAATTTATTTTATCTAACGTTTAACTAAAGTGCTGCATTGTGATGTATTTGGAGTTTAAAGTGATCTCCTATATTCCACTCAACCAGAACCGGGGTAAAAAAAAGAAGTAATTTTGGTAAAAAGATTGATATAGCAAAGCACTTATCAGAAGCTCAGTCATACAACCTTGCCGCGTCTCTAGCAATTATAAATGTCTGTACGTTATCGTCTTGTGCCAGTCAGCAATGACCTAGGGCAAGTGTCCTAGTGACATGGTGACATGCAAGGACGTACTGTCAGGACTGACAACTTTCTGCTGACTGAGCAGCTTCTGTTAGGCGACGACACAGAGGATTAAAAAAAAAAAACACATTTTGTGTAGCATTTCAATTCTTGTACAAAAATTCCAAAGAACAAAACAACTTCATGAATTTTGGAAACAAATCAAGACAACGAAAATCAATACGATACATAAATGTATCCAATTAGCAAAGCACCTACAATTTCAAATGTATTTTAGACAATATATCTAGAGATGCTCAGGCTCGGTTCCCCAAGAACTGAACATACCCGAACTTAGCAGATGTGAGTCGGCTCGGTACTTTTGCACTTTTTCGGATTTGAAAATGAGGCAAAACGTCATTGTTACATTGTCGGATCTCGGATCGCGCGATTTTTGGATTCCTTTGTAAGATCCAACATAATGGTGGGTGGGAGGGAGGGCGGGCCCAAGGACAATTCCTTCTTGCACCATTTTTCTTTTCTGCCACTGCTGTGTGCCAATGTGTCCTAGATGTGCTAAGAACTGCCGTGTGCTTGTGTCATTGCTCTGTCGCTTACCATCCAGCCAGGTCGCTGCAGTATTTGTCCGAAAGTGTATGAAAATAATATTGTGATCTGTGAGGTGGTCAAAATTGACTTCAAATGACTTGAAATTAGTGTTATTGAGGTTAATAATAATGTATAAACAAAAAAAAATAGCAAAATTATGTGATTTTAGCATATTTTATGATTTTTCCTAAAATATCCAAAACCAAAAACACACGAGGGCGGTTTTGCCAAAACCAAAACACGAAGCTAATCCAGATCCAAAACCAAAACCAGTTCATGGGGGGTCAGTGACATCTCTAATAATATCTTGAAAGAAGAATTGCTCCCAAAAGTAAAAAAATATTTGTGTGCGGTGTTCACTGAGATAAGCCAAAAGTTTTTTTCATCACTGTTGTGGCATAGCTCAGATCTTATGGGTACCACTGCGATCCTCTCTCCTACTGCTGCTTGTCCGATTTAAATAGACAGCGGAAATTGTGGAAGTCCATGGAAGAGGGGCATTAAAAACAGTGCAGCTGATTGGAAAAAATGGTCATCTTGGTAGGAGAGGAGATTGCACTGCTGGACGGATAAAGCCTCCTAGGCAGTCCATCCGTTCATTGTAATACTGGACCAATGAGTAGAACATTGTATTTTATCTTATCTGGGCAATATAGAAACTACATAGTGATCCATATTTAAAGGATAACACCACCCAAACTAAGAACAATATTTTGTCCGGTGTTATCCTTTAAATATTATGGGTCACTGTGTATAAAGTATTGCTTTTGATACATTTCTTAACAGTTGGTAGGTATAATATATATATATATATATATATATATATATACACACACACACACACACCCCTAATATTTACAGTTCTATATAATTTTACTGTTTACAGTGTTTATTCCAAAGTTTTCTTTAGTATTTATTAATTTATATCCCCAACTGAACATTTTATTTATTTTTTGTTGTTGTTTTAAAGTTTCCATGTTTGTCAGCCCTTTAAGCTTTTCAATAGCACTGTGGGTAAATTATTTGATACAGGGGAGTTCATTGTTTTTTTTTTCAGAGCGGTCGTGCTGCTTACAAAAGTGAAGGTCGTACCTTCAGACGCTACATTCCTTTATGCTGCTAATGGCTTCAGACAGTGGAGTTGTCGATGCCCCTCCCATTTGAACTTTCCACTGATGAGTATAGGAAATTCACAGTAGCGTTATCGACAATAGCAGCATGAAGAAGAGCAGTGCCCGACTTCTAGAAGACTAGGGGGGGGGGGGGGGGCGCCAGACTGGGATAATGTGGATGGCGTTAACCATTGATTTCTAGTCATCAGACCCAGCCGCAGTGTTTCATCAACCATTACAAGGGGCGAGGGCAATGGCAAACTATTGATCACTCCTACTAGTAAGCAGACAAGATCTGCCAGTTAAAGTATATAGAGGTTGTTGCGTTTAAGGTGTCTGAAAGCAGGAAAAGTTTAGCTAGAATAAAAGGGAGAAAGCTGTGAATGAAGCGGTCATCAGCTTCCGCAGTAGACGTTGTGAGGTAAGTTTTGTTGCCATTACAGTATAAAGGTTACATGTCTATGGTTCAAACAAGCAGTAACGCCATTACGCTTTGAGTGCTACAGTTGCCATTTGTATTCTACCTTGTTGTAACTTAAGGAGATATTTTGACGGTTTCTATACAAAGGGCTTATTCAGTAAAATCCAGATTTGCATCAACTTGATGCTCAAGAGCAAAAAATTATGGAATGTGTTTTGATGCTCGATTTGCAAAGATTTAATAGGTAAATAAGGAGAGGGTACAATGTTAAAGTGCATCTATTGCGGCTAAGATGAGATAGGAAGAAACCTATTTATTAGAATATTATATATGAACATGGGCTGAAAAGCCAAAACTACCACTGTCCAAGGTGCTGAATTGCTTAAGGCAAGTAAGAGAACTCTCCTCCTGCAGCAGTATTTCAGCTTCGAAGGTCTTCTATGGAGAGAAAATTCTTCCCACGACAGAGCTGTACCAGGGAGTCAAATTTAACAGCGGTGAGGATACATTTTTTATCACCGATAGATAACGGCAATTTTGGCGGGCCTTTCATAAATAGACCCGTGAATGCCACAACTACTATAGCAAGCAATAGTCTGCTATATTATTTTTACAAATATAAAAATTACCGCTAATTGGACAATTTCTAATTGGGATCAGGAGAATTTGACTAAGCAGTTGAATCATGATAACATAAACCACCTATTGTTTACTGAGATAATACTGTCAGTCTGACTAAATTCTATTAATTCTCTGTAATGACTATTACTTCTATTACAATACTCACTATTATAACAGATGCCAATATTCATGACAATCAAATTATCAGTAATTCCTTATAAAAATCTTCACTGATCGCTTTTTTTCTGCCATTTTCAGAAACAGGACTGACCCAATGAAACGAGTTAGGAAGAGTTTCAAGCTGCTTTCTGGGAACAATTTGCAAACAAGCCACCATTATTCAGAAGAACAGAGTTCTTGGAAAATTCATGTAGTTGTAAGTAAGCTTTAACACTGTTTTGGAAACCCAACTGTCACACCAAATATTGATGTACCACTTCAGTTATGACAAAAAAGTTCCTCCCCTACCCCTCAATACATATGGGTATATTTACTAAAGTGCGGGTCTGAAAAAGTGGAGATGTTGCCTATAGCAACCAATCACATTCTAGCTGTCACTTTGTAGAATGCACTGAATAAATTATAGCTAGTATCTGATTGGTTGCTATAGGCAACATCTCCACTTTTTCAAACCCACACTATAGTAAATATACCCCATAGTACAGGATAGATTTTATATACATAAATTTATATATATATATATATATATACACACACACACACACACACACACACACATATAGCTGCACCAACATACATATCCACTTTCGTCTCAAAATATCTCCCCCCTCTGCAACTCCATTCTGCACAAGATCTGCGTCTCCATCCACCCTCCTTACATCCTCCCATTCCCGGTTACAGGACTTTTTTCGGGCTGCACCCACTCTATGGAACTCTCTCCCTCGCACAGTAAGACTCTCCTCTGGTCTACAAACTTTCAAGCGTTCTCTGAAAACCCACCTCTTCAGACAAGCTTATAATATTCCTCAACCACCCTCTTAACCTCACTACATCAACCTATTACCATCTGTTGCACAATTTCACACAAGACAACTACCCCCTGACCAACATTGTTGTGTGACAGGATCATTTAGCTTATGAGTCACTTTTACCTTTGCAGTCTGGCTGGACCGAAATGCAAAATGTAGATTTAACCTCATGTATCAAACTCCCATTGTCCCATAGATTGTAAGCTTGCGAGCAGGGCCTTCTCACCTCTGTCTGTTTTACCCAGTTTGTTTATTAGTTTACTGTGTTTGTCCCCAATTTTAAAGTGCTACGGAATATGTTGGCGCTATATAAATAAATGATGATGATATATATATATTTTTTATTTTAACATGCATGGGTATGTCTGCATTCGTGTTATATAACATGGAACTCCGTTAGGCCTGGTTCTTATCTAGCAATGCCAAAGACATCTTAAAAGTAATGTATACATTACTGCATTTGATATAAAGCAGTCTCTTTTAATCCACTGATTTGTTCTATTATGTCTGTTTTTTGAATTGTTATCACACTCTACCTTCCTGTTCTCTTCTTGACTGAAAAGTACATTTTATTATAGTACTAAATAAGGCTCTTTGATATTCACCCTTGTGAACCTTATACAATCAATGTGTGCAAATGTGCGATAAGCCTAAAGGAAGTCGCTATAAGCGTTTACTGGACAGTGGAGGCTTGTTAATGAGATTCTCTTTAAATGTGAACGCGTCGGTCCATCATTGTTAGAGCTTAATGTTAATTTGGTTTTCTTCTATAAAGTCACAAGGACACGTGCTATATCTTCACAAGTGGATACACCGGAGAATGTCGATTTAAGCAGAGAGGAACAGACCACTGACTGCAAAACACATCGCAACTATCCAGTCTTATTATTGCATAGTGTATATGGTAGTCTTACATCTAGGTATATCCTTGATTGGAACATTTTTCTCTGTAATAAGTATTTTAGGTATTGTTTAGCTACTTTAAAAAAAAAAAAAAAAAAAGTTATATAAATTGTATTAACCCTTTCCTGTCCAGGAGTATTTTTTTAACCTTCTTGACAAGATCAATATTCCAATTGTTTGTCATTAGTTCCAAAAGCCCTCTACAAGCCAGCTAATAGGTCAGAGATATTAGGCGTGGTGCCAGGTTTCCATCACACCTGGGTATCCTTGATGACATCACATAAATTTAGCTTTTTTCCCACAATCTGTCACGATATTCGCTTGAAATGAGTGGATGGTTGTGGACAGACCATTGCCAACAACTACACTCACAAGAGCGCACAGACATCAATTCATAAAAGTTGTATGTATGTAAAAGCTGGACAACTATCTCCAGATCGCCAGTCTTTACTGACGGTGATGTTGGTACCGATTCCGATATGCAAGTTAATTGCTGGCGGTTGCTCAAACCTGCTTCTAGCAAAGCAAAGTAATTCAGCCTCAGCTCATCACATTGAGACAACGGATAGTTGAGTATGTGCGACAGCCCTGAGTGATGTATGAATGAGTCTGCAGCAATGTGTTGTGCATATTAGCTAGCCTGAGATTGAGTGGGAGGCTCCAGAACCCAAGTGAGATGGATAGAGGCGTTGGAGATACGACTGAGTGGCAGTGAGAGGTGTAGCCAGGTGATTTCAGCCTAATCTGTCAGATGGTTTAGAGTTCTAAATGTGGAAGTTCACTCGGGGAGACATCCTGAAGTTAAGTATGAGAGCTGAGTTGGACCACCTGAAAGTATTGGATGCCAGGGTGCAGGAGAGAGTGGTGAGAGATTCCCTGAGGAGGTCTGAGAGTAGGGCAGGTGCAGGGGCAGAATTCCGAGAGACAGCAGGAGTGTCAGCTCTAGGGATTAATTATTTTGGCTAGACATAAGCATAGCCTTACAAAGAACTATGGAACAAATAGTGTTTGGAGGTTTCCAAAAGGTTTAAAAATGGACAGACTATGGGCGCAGTGGTTCATATCGGTCGTCAAATTCTACGGTACTACGTTTCTATTCCTCGAGTGTGATTAATGAAACCAAAACATGAAACAAAAAGGTAATTGTTTATTTCATCAGAGGTTTGTTGTAATACAAATATACAGTCTTAGTAAGAATGACTTTAATCTATCCACTCATTCATAATTGCTTATTCAAGTACTTAACAGAGGAGTTATGCAGCAACCCTGCAAGCCATCATACATGTTACACCATTTTACTATATAAGTACATTGTCCTGCGCTGTGATGCCCCCTTCAAGGGCTAGGTCATATTTGCCAACTTTAGAGATCTTTCATCTGGGAGATCTCCAAAGCTGCTGCTCCCTGGGGGTGTGACCATGCAAATCAGGTCATCCTTGTCCCGGCTCTCTGTCCCACTATACCAATTACGGCCTATTACAGCAGGGGGTGGGGCCAGGGTGAAACAAATAGCCCCGCCCCCACTTTACTAAAGAAGAGGATAGGATGCGGAAGATTGCTCTGCTCTCCCAGGTGAACTCCCAAAATTTGGGAGTCTCACGGACATTCAGGAATAATAGGCAACTATGGGCTAGGTACAAATCACTCAGGTCCCACACCAATACAGTCTTTCCCCTTTTTGAATGTGCATTTGGCATCATCTAGGTATGATTAGAATTAGTTCTGTAGCCCTGTTCACTTACTAATAATGGCTCCATACACTACGACATTATGGGGGTGATTCATCTTGGAATGCAATGTGAATGTACAAGTAATTTGCACGCACGTTCGCCTGTATTCAGACACAAGCGGACCTCAAGAAATGTTTCCATCTGAATCTGGGTATAAGTACGCTTTGGCTATACTTGCTGTATGCAGACAGACAGAACAGGATACGCACGTGCATTTAAAAGTCCAATGCAAAAGACAATATTATATAAAAGGAAAGTTAAAACTATTAATACTATAATCAGTAATAAAAATAAGTGTAAAAAAAAAAAAGTTTTACCTTTTTTTTTGTACATAAAATACATAAATCAGGATGTTATTAATGCCTATTGCACATTAAATGCATTTTTATAGTTTCTCTTACTTGAAAACACGTGACATGCATACATGAGTCATCACTATCAGTCGGCACTTACACCTGACCTGTAGATGGAGCACATGATATGGCTAAAACACACATATCCGAGAAATGCAGAGATTGAATCGGACGAATATTTGTTCGCTCCTCCTAGACACGTCCTTACTGTACATCGACCATGTGCTTCCACCCATTCTCACCCCCGTTCCGCCCTTCAAGTTGCAGTCCCAATTTTTCTGCATTACGTAACAGTAACCATGCGCCGATCCCTGCAAACATACCTACAAATCATTCTGATAATCAAACATTTATAGCGCTAATCCGCCAATTTATTATAGTGCGAAAAGCCCTATCTCCGGCAAAACCGGTGTATTTTCCAGAGATATTGATTCCCCCTGTATATCAAGCTATCAACAGTGGTAGTCCCTGATTTGGATTAGATTCGCTAGGTCTCGCCGGTGAAAGATTATTCCTGCAAAATACAAAGAAGTCTCAATCCTTCTTCTGTTATTGCTATCTCAGGATGGAGAGAAGAGAAGAGAAGGAATGACAAAATAACCTATTATTAGAATAGAGCATTTTTTTCAATGACCAATATTTTCTAAGTATTTTTATAATGTTGAATTAGTGTCACTGAAAACCTGGGGACAACGGCTATCCAGATCACCAGTAAATTACTAATAAATTCTAAGAGGCAAAAGAAAATCAGCCCTATCGCAATATACCATCACCATCTATTTATATAGCGCCACTAAATCCGCAGCGTTGTACAGAGAACTCTCACATCAGTCCTTGCCCCATTGGAGCTTACAGTCTAAATTCCCTAACACACACACACAGACACACACAGACTAGGGTCAATTTTGATAGCAGCCAATTAACCTAGTATGTTTTGGGAGTGTGGGAGGAAACCGGAGCACCCGGAGGAAACCCACGCAAACACGAGGAGAACATACAAACTCCACACAGATAAGGCCATGGCCGGGAATCGAACTCATGACCCCAGTGCTGTGAGGCAGAAGTGCTAACCACTGAGCCACCTATTTATTAATAAATAGACCAGTTATAAATGAGCACATTACATGTTACAGCATCTCTCCATTTGATACAGAAAAGAAAATTAAATACACACCATCTTCTAAAATATAAGATCAAATTATATGAAAATGAATGTAAAAAAATGATATATATGGGCTAGCTTATATTACTCAAATAATGAATAGCCATTCAGAAACATAAATCACAAGTGAAGCACTCATTTTTGGCCAGATGTATAATTATATATACACACACACAAGATCAAATTATTACAAAAATGCAGCAAAAAAATCAGGTTTAGATTTTTATCAATAAATAATGATCTGCTATTGTAACCACCAAAGGCTACACAGCTCACAGTCAACTACAGACTAGTGTGCACCTCACTTCAGAACACATTAATGTTATACGACTGAACAATACAATGTTCAATATAGATAAGCAACTCCTGTATTCACTAGAAAAACACTTGTCTTCAACTTCTAAAATATGTTTGCCTTTTCATTACTAAATAATCATTTTCCAGATAATAGAGCTCATACCTATCAGGTGAGTCTATATACATACTTTTGTCTCCAAGAGGAGAATGCCATATTATTATCCTTATCATAGATTTGTAAGGCGCCACAGTGCTCCGCAGCGCTGTACAGTACCTACATAAAACAGGGACATACAAGGCAGACAGAATAAACACAGACATGAAAACAAAGGCTATGGAGGACCCTGCTCATTACAGAGCTTACATTCTAAGTGGAAGAGGGCACAGCTGATACAAGAGGAGCGAGTGTGGCTCAGAGTGGAGATTGGGACAGCTGTGAGGGTGTATTAGTGTGAATAGTGTTATCGGGGATAAGGTCACCTCTAAATAAGAGATGGGTTTTCAAAGAGCATCTAAAGATTTGAAGGCTGTGGGAAAGTCTGATTGAGTGTGGTAGGGAATTCCATAAGTGGGGAGCAGCATAGGAGAAGTCTTGTAGGTGGGAGTGAGAGGTGGTTACCAGAGATGAGACAAGGCGCAGGTCAGAGGTAGATCTAAGAGGGCAAGAGGGAGAGTATTTTGATATGAGATGTATGAAGGGGTGGTGTTGAGGGCTTTATAGGTAAGGGTGAGTAATTTGAATTTGATTCTTGAGGACACAGGGAGCCAGTGTAGGGATTTGCAAAGTGGTGCAGCAGATGTGGAGCCGTGAGAGAGGAAGATCAGTCTTGCAGCAGCATTTAGGATGGATTGAAGAGCCATAAGCATTAGGAGGAAACACTGGGTCATCAGTGTCTGTCATTTATTATTAGAGATGGGCGGGTCCGGTTCTCCGAGAACCGAACCCACCCGAACTTTGGGTATCCGAGTACCGAGCTGAGCAGCTCGGTACTCTCCCGCCCATTCCGAATCCAAATCGAGGCCGAACGTCATTGTGACGTTGTCGGATCTCGGGACTCGGTTCTCGCGATACTTCAACTTTATAAATACACGCCTCCACAGCAATCCATCGCCATTTGACAGAGGGAGAGAGCAGGGTGTAGTCATAGGCTAATTAGAGCAGGGAAAGAGAATACAATATTGTTCTTGCAATTGCTCTAACCAAAATCGCTAGTGCAGAGAGGAGGATAGAGGTTTATTATTTTTTCTTCATATTTGGCACTCCCCAGCGCTTTTGGGGTGTCCCCCATAATTGTGCATTAATATTTCTGGCTGTCAAAAGTCATATCTGTCAGCAGTATCTACTAAATAATTTTTAGCACTCCTCAGTGTTTTTGGGGTGTCCTCCCTAATTGTGCATTAATATTTCTGGCTGTCAAAAGTCATATCTGTCAGCAGTATCTACTAAATAATTTTTAGCACGCCTCAGTGTTTTTGGGGTGTCCTCCCTAATTGTACATTAATATTTCTGGCTGTCAAAAGTCATAACTGTCAGCAGAATCTACTAAATAATTTTTAGCACTCCCCAGTGGTTTGCGCTCAGAATGGATTCAAAGCAGTCCACATATGATCTAAATGAGCAACCAGGTTCTGTCACCAGTCCTGATGTTAGTGTTCCCAGTACGTCATCTGGCCAAGGCGATGTCAAACAACAGAGTGTTTTCAAATTAGTGCAAAAAACAAAAACCAAAAAAAAATTTACTGTATTGAAGCGAAAAAGAAGTGTAACTGAGCAAAAGTTAAGTGACGATAAAAAAAAAATTGCAAGCATGCCATTCTACACACGCAGTGGCAAAGAGAGAATGAGGCCTTCACCTTTGGCTATTAGTGGCAGATCCCAAAAAGTTACCCAGCCTACAATTGGTGCACAACTACTGTTACGCGTCAAAGCCGAGCTGCAAGATAACAGTGAGGCATTACAGGAGAATATTTGCTCTGATTCACAAATGACAACAATCCCTGTGGAAAGTCCATCCAACAGTGGGATGTCTAATCGTGAGCATTCTGCTGATGTGTGCCTTAATAGCCCGAGTGTAGCCGGTGATACCCAAATTGAGGATGCCACTTTGGAATTAGAAGAGGATGAGGGGGAGATTTGTGTAGGCGACGAGGGCGCTAATGAGGATGTTGATGAGGATGAGGTTGTTTGTGTAAGTCCTGCACCAGTGGCAGCAGTTCTGGCACGTGACAAGAAAAAGGCCATTGTCATGCCTGGGCATAAAACAAAAAAATCCACTTCTTATGTGTGGAATTATTTCTACCCAAATCCAGACAACAATTGTATAGCCATTTGTAGTGTATGTGAAGCCACAGTCAGTCGAGGGAGGGACCTTAACCATCTTGGAACCTCGTCTATGTTACGCCATTTAACGAGAGTTCATGGCAAAGTGTTGGGAAAAGCTGAAAGTTCTTCCCAAAAGAATACAAGCACTCCCTCATCAGCTAAGACCCTCTGCTCACCGACGGCTACAAAATACACCCACCACACCATCCTCATCAATATCCTCAGTAGCGCTCGGAGTTAGCCCGGCATCCCACTTAAGGCTGGATGACTCCGGCACTATTATTGATTCCTCTGAAGAAAGCGTTAGTCCTGCTGCTGCTGTTGCTGCTGCTGGGGGTGAATCGTCATCCCAGAGGCAGGTGAATAAAATGAGCAGTCCTACATTTCAGCAATTAACTGTGAAACAATCATTTGCGAGGGGAAGCAAATATGACAGCAGTCACCCAGTCGCCAAGCGAATCACAGACGCCATGGCTGCAATGTTAGTGTTAGATCTGCGTCCAATCTCCACAATAAACGCAGCTGGTTTTTCACAGTTAATTGAGGTTTTGTGTCCGCGTTACAGAATTCCATCGCGACACCATTTCTCCCGTAAAGCTATTCCACAACTATACCAAAAAGTGTGTAAAAATGTAGAGATTGCGCTGAAAAATGCCATTCTGCCCACTGTTCACTTAACCACAGATATGTGGACAAGTGGAAGTGGCCAAACCAAAGACTATATATGACTGTGACAGCCCACTGGGTTGGTCATTCACCTTCACCAGCAGGAACAGCAGCAGCATGTACACCACTACGTAACATTTGTCACAGGCAGGCCACTCTTTGTATCACCGGCTTCACTAACAGGCATACGGCTGACAATTTGTTACGCAAACTGAGAGATGTGATTGATGCATGGCTTATACCACTCGGACTCTCCCCAGGGTATGTCATTTCAGATAACGCCAACAATATAGTGCGAGCATTACAGCTGGGTGATTTCCAACATATTCCCTGTTTTGCTCACACCATCAACTTGGTGGTGCAGAGCTTCCTACGAAATAACCGTGAGGTGCAGGAGATGCTTTCGGTGGCCCGTAAAATTTCAGGCCATTTCAGGCATTCAGCCACAGCATGTAGGAGATTACAGCAGCTCCAAGAGCAGTTTAACTTGCCCTGCCACCAACTTAAGCAAGAGGTGGTAACTCGGTGGAATTCCACCCTGTACATGCTTCAGAGGATGGAGGAACAGCGCAAAGCCATCCAAGCATATTGCACAAGTCATGACATTGGGAAAGGAGGGGGGATGTATTTCACTCTTGCACAGTGGGGAATCCTTTCAGTGCTGTGCAAGGTGCTGAAACCATTTGAAGTTGTGACATGTGAGGTCAGTGCTGACTCTGCTAGTTTGAGCCAAGTCATTCCTTTAATTAGACTAGTGGAAAAGCAGCTTGAGAAAATGAAGGAGGAGCTGAAAGCAAGCAATTCAGCAAAGTATGTTGGCCTTGTCGATCAAGTACTTAATTCGCTTCACAATGATCCTCGAGTTATTAAGATCTTGAACTCGGATCAGTACGTTTTGGCCACTGTGCTTGATCCAAGGTTTAAAACCTACATTGAGTCTTTACTTGTAAATGAGCGAGATGTGAACTTTTGCAAGGAGCTATTGCTCAGCAAGTTGGCCGCTGAACTGGGCCTCGGCTTGACGACGTGTCCTCCTTCACTTTCTCAAGCTGTTGCTCGTAAAAAATTAAATTTCCAAAAAAGAAGCAGGGAAGACACAGGGGGCAGACGAGAACAATTTAACATCTGGGCTGGTTTGAAGGATTTTTCAAAAAAATGTGTCACTTTGCCCATAACTCCATCCAATATGAGTATAAACATGCAAAGGATGGTGGAGGATTACTTTCAAGAGATAGTTGATATGGAAATGTCAGACAGTCCCTTTCCTTACTGGGAAGAAAAGCAGGCCATTTGGAAACCCATGTACAAACTTGCTTTGCAATACCTAAGCTGCCCACCCTCCAGTGTGTACTCTGAACGAGTGTTCAGCACAGCAGGGAACTTAGTCAGTGATCGCCGTAGAAGGTTACTTCCCAAAAATGTGGAGAAAATGATGTTTATAAAAATGAACTACATCTTCCACGAGGAAGGCCTTCACCATCCAAGACATCCAAGCACTGACTGTTCTCTAATGGCGGATTCAAGCGGCGATGAATTGATAGTCTGTGATGATGACGTACACACTGATGAGGGTGAGGATTAAGCTGAAGATGATGCCGATAACATCTTTTTAAAACTTTCTATGTAAGTGTAGGGTGCAATCTACCCCCAAAGAGGAAAGGGACTTGTGGCATTTCCATATCACATACCATCTTGAAAGGCTGCTGTTAGGGCAATTTATCCTTAAGGGTAGGGTGTCATAGACAGAGTGACCCTAAACTGGCTTTGTCCATTTTTCATAATATTGTACAGTCTATAATGACTGAATTTTTGGGTATTTTATACAAGTGGAGGGGGGCCTAGAGAGACAGAAACCAAACTGGCTTTTTCCATGTCAATTAATATTGTACAGTCTATAATGGCTGAATTTTTTGGTATTTTATACAAGTGGAGGGGGGCCTAGAGAGAGAGTGACCCCAAACTGTCTTTCTCCATGTCAATTAATATTGTACAGTCTATAATGGCTGAATTTTTTAGTATTTTATACAAGTGGAGGGGGGCCTAGAGAGACAGAAACCAAACTGGCTTTCTCCATGTCAATTAATATTGTACAGTCTATAATGGCTGAATTTTTTGGTATTTTATACAAGTGGAGGGGGGCCTTGAGAGACAGAAACCAAACTGGCTTTCTCCATGTCAATTAATATTGTACAGTCTATAATGGCTGAATTTTTTGGTATTTTATACAAGTGGAGGGGGGCCTTGAGAGACAGAAACCAAACTGGCTTTCTCCATGTCAATTAATATTGTACAGTCTATAATGGCTGAATTTTTTGGTATTTTATACAAGTGGAGGGGGGCCTTGAGAGACAGAAACCAAACTGGCTTTTTCCATTTCTTTACATATTTAACTATAAGTGTAGGGTGTAATATACATTCAAAGACGATGGCTGCATTGCCAATATGCATAGATGGAGAGGAAGACAATCTGTTTTGTGTGTAGAATAGGCCTACCAACGAAGAATTAAACTGTTTTTTGGATGATTTATTACCTCAACAATTAGATTACTTGTCTCTAAAACAGTTGGAGCACTAAATTGGGTTAATTTAGGCCCAAAAACATGGATTTTCCCAAAAAATAGCAAAACAAAACCAAACAAAACCAAAACCAAAACACGCAATGGCGGTTTTGCAAAACCAAAACCAAAACCAAAACACGACGGTAATCCAGATCCAAAACCGAATCCAAAACCAAAACACGGGGGTCAGTGACCATCTCTATTTATTATATAGTTTTATATTTTTGTCATGGTGCTCAAAATGATGGGAAAACCTCTCATTCGGAAACCCTAATTCCTAAGCATTCTGTATACTACATCCCATATTACTAGTAGTTTTTATTAACAAGAAGTTTGCAGAGCCGTACAGGGTACAAACAATAGGACAGTACAAGTTGGAACAGTATGGTACAATAAACAAGTAACACTGACTATAGTAGCTCTAAACACAGCTCATGGGGGAAGTCTGGAAGGGTGAGGGGGAGCAGCGAGGTATATTCAGTACAAGCTGGAACACTGAGCCCAAGAGTGAGGGTGCAGCTAACATTTTAACAGCCACTAAAAAGGTGCAAAGATATGCAGGGGTGGGGTCAGTGGTCAGAAAGGTCAAGGAGGAGGTGGGCAGAGTAGCTGCTGAGCGGAGTTAAACGTGGTGGAAACAGGTGGTGAGAGGGCCTTGCCCATAGGAGCTTACAATCTAAAGGGAAGGGCAGACATATAAATGGCACAAAGGGGTGAAAGGGAAACAGGGACGAGAGGAACGAGAGAGATAGAAGGAAGAGGGGGGGGGAGATTAAAGAAAGAAAGCGTGAACTGAGATTTATAACTGCGGCTTTGCTTGTATTGGGTATATCTTCGCAACAGTTATTGGCATGTCATATAACCTAGAAGGGACAAATATCATTTGCCAACATTTATTGATTGTATTTTAATATTTAATGTAAATAGAAATGAATTCTCCATGTCTGTGAAATACGAAGTCACATAATTTTAGGTAGCTGATGCCACTTTGGAGAGGTATCAAACGTGGCACCTCACTTTTGCCATATTCCTCAACTTGAACTAACTAACTGTACTCTGTAGATCCTGGACAGTGTCCACCTATTATCAGTGGATTGAACATTTAATGACACTACACTAATTAAGAGCATGTTAGTGTCTGCACTATTTGGCCAAATAATTGTTCCACAAAGATATGACCAGGTGTACACATTGCACACGTGGTCGTACGTGAGCCCAATGAATATTCATGGCAGATGTTTTCCAAAATGAAAATCGTTTTATAAACCTAAACAAAAATAAAAATAAATAAAAAAACAAACCTAAACTAAAAAGGTCTAACATGAAAAAAACACAACAAATGGAATTGAACTACAATGGTTTTAGTAGGTTAAAAACCAGGGGCCAGTACATTTAAATCCATTTTACACTGTGCCACCATATTTGTATAATACATTGAACAGGATTTCTATCAAACAAGCAAACACAGACTAGATTGATCTAAGCCTTATTACTGGGATGGCCAATCAGCAGTAAATTTACTGACAAAAAAATAACTCAATTTCCTGACCATCATAATAATTAAAAGCCGATGTAATTAAAAATAAAATAAACTTAAGTGTTGGTAACTTCTTTTTATATAAGCTAAGTGTTGGTGGAAACCTAGCTACTGCATTACACACTCATTAACAGCCTATTAAAGAGAATAGCATTGTAATAAAAGTAATGTAATGCATTATATTAATTGCTTCTTCACATTTTTTATACTTTTCTTAGATGCACTCTAAGGAAAGTATATACTTTATATGTTTCCTTCAACGCAATGCCTCCTTAAAAGGAGACAGTGCGTTTAATTGTGAGAAGAGGAAATCCACACTCACATGTAATGGGTAAGAATGGGCAAAGCCAATAGAGAGTGACTTAACGCATTTCGCCACACTATACAATTTTGTTTTTAAAAACTTTGCTTTGTCAGTAGCTACCCTTAAAATCTTTGGGCTATTCATTGGTGATCCTAAGCATGTTGCCATTTAATTGGTTAGTCTGGTTCTGCTCTCAAATACAACAACTTTCGGCTCCAACAGCATCCAGAAATACCTTATACTATGCCACTCATAGCTACTAGTGACAAGTAGAAGCAGGACTGCGGCCATCTTGTGCTTCATATAAGATGCATCTGGGCAATGTGGTAATATGGGTTAGGAAATATAACAAGATATCCCATCCACGATCTCAGTCACAATCATATACACTTGCTACATCTAATACTTTTTCTAAATATATAGACTTTCACCCCCTACGTATATCTAAAACACAACTTACAATCGACCTTACAGCACAACTTCTGCAAATTCTTGCAAAATAAAAGAAATGGAATTATTGAGAAGTCACAATGGATTTCAGCTATTTGTGGGTGAACATTTGTGCATGTGAAAAAAAAAAATCTGTTCTCGGAATCTCTGTGTAAAACATTTGCATATATTTCACAATGAGTGTGAAACACTATTAGAAAGTACCTTTAAACTATCAGAGATTCTATTGCACCTACAGACACTGAATCTTGTCTTTATCCATTTTTACGTTGTACTGTTAAAAGTCTGGTCCTTAAACCTCTTCTTGTCTAGATTCATGAATCAGTCTCATTTGGCAACATGATCTCAAGTACGATCCTGATCTTACTGCTCTCTCTGTATTTGGGTTCCCGCTGGACTCCATATAATGACACCGCCTCCATCACACACAGCCTTCTTCTCATTAGCTGGAGTAGGTGGGTCACTGCGCTCTATAAGACCAGCATGTTAATCTCCTGCAACACTCTGTGCTGCTTTGAACATAAGGATTGGCTACATTGTTTCAATCCGCTTTACGTTGGTTACATAGGTTCACACAGGAGAGGAAGAAGAAATACAACAGGTGCTTTGGAGCTATAAAAACCTAAAACGTTTTTAATGCTTTCGTCTTTATACTTTAACAAAATACCTCATGAGGGTAATACAATCAAGTACAGTGGTGTTTTGCATATAAAGAATTTGTGCATACAATCTGCAAGCATACACATAAAGTATAGGAATATGGTGAGATAACTGTGCATGGTAATAAGTTCTTTAAACCAATATTAATAATAAATTATATATATATATATATATATATATATATATATTATATTAACACACACATACATACACATACATATATACACGCACACATACATACATATATATATACACATACATAAATTAATTTGGAGAGGTGATGTCAAAGTCCTCTCTGACCAATCCCTAAACCGATCAGAATTTACAGACAGAGCTTAAAACTATTATTTTATATTAATTTTTGTTATTTCTGTTTATTCTATCTGATGTCACTGTCCATAAGACGTCTACACACGGCTAAACACCTGGGGTCCCTAATGACTAATTAGTAAGCAGGAACCAAATCATATCAATGCCTTTTGGTCGACAAAAGGCACATTTTCCATTACCTGATCGCAAACTGCTGAAAACACTGTCAGTCAATAGACCTGATTTAGTCGATGGTGATAGATTCAAAGAAGAATGTTCAGTTAGCGGTATTCTACTCCTAGAACATATGAACACAACAAGGCGTTTAACATGATCACAGCTCAATAAAAAATTGGGAAAAGAAATATTTTTTTTAAGGTTTTCTTGTGTTATCTTGTCATTGGACTGAAAGACACAAAGAGAATCCATTTATAGAAGATGATGTGGATATCAAAATGTATTTGGTCTCCACACAGTTACTGTATGTATTTCATAATAGAACAAAGTAAGATTTGGAGATTGGGTCTTGCAGAAGGGCGGGGCTTGTTGATATATCACATACAGACAAGTTGATGCATCACAGACAGGTTAATGTATTACATACAGACAGGTTGATATATCAGACAAGCACAATAGGTGGTCCTTATCTTTTGCAAAAACACATAAATACATGGGGGTCAATGCATCTCACACCCTTTCATTTTCACAAGATATACACAGTAGGAGTTAAGCATATTCTTCTCTAGCTCTTCCATTAATTGAATATTACAAATTAAAAAATGCCATTATATTATTATTTTCTTAGGTTAGTGCCATTATTGCACATATGATTCGTTTATTATACTTTTTTCCCATTAGAAATGAAATAATAGATTCAGAACTTTCATTTTACTACTATAACAATAAATTCCTGGATGAATCCATGCTATTAAACTAGTGGAAGTGGGGTATGTTATATCTTATTTTACCCCCCATCTCACCGTAACCTTAATGGTTACTATGTATTATTCTCTATGTATTATTACTATGTATTATTGTGTTACTTTTATTGATGTATTGTTAAAATGTCATTACCTTAGTCAATACAGTATGATCAAGGAGTGTAGACCATTGATCTTTCCACTCCCCAGACATATTGTTTTAATCAGGATTTGGCTACTGATTAAACCAGTGACAATTACGCTGAAGATTATAAATATGCATTGTCATTTTAGATATGTAACAGCACTTGATATACTACTATATAAATTCACTGCATCCCCCAGAAATGTTATGAACTTGCAAAGAGATTGCCTTGTTAGGACCATATGTTGTGCGCTTATAACAATGTTTTGCAACTATTGGAGTTTGTGCGATAAAAAAATATTTTTATGTGAATATAGTATGTTAATACACATTACATTTAAGTCATCATTAATATACATGTATCTATTTACAACACAAATACCAACATATGTTCTAAATCATTATCAGACATTACATATAGGGTCTTGAGAAAGTTAGACTGATAGGTTGCAATGTAACAAATTCTTTGTCTATTGAGGTATAACCCAAATATATAATCACCACCCCCCCCTCCCCCCCTGACCACTCTTCACTGTAAATTTAAGGTGGGGGGAAAAAAAAAATCAACTTATTTTTTCTGAGTCATGACTTACTCAACTCTAGACAATCTCAATAATTTAATAATGTAGAGTACATTTTAGAGGTAAGTACCTAAGCATTTTCTGACCATATTTTTTAACAGGGTATAATTGTAATTTTGAACTAAGATTTAATTATCTAAACATTTCTTGAAGTTTGTATATAATCTAGAGAAATATGGAAAACATTGAAGACAAGAACATAAATAGTTACATGGAACAAGGCTAAAATCAATAGGAATATCATTTAACATATCTTTCTTTTGTATTACCAAGGTGATTTAAACAGCATTTATTCAACTATTACTTAAAAGTTATTTTACTTACAGTATACTTAGACTAGATTTTATTCTAGTGAATTATGTATAGAATTATTTATGGGGTACTGTCTATTTAAATCAGCCCAATTCACTAACTCCAGTTCTATTTTGTATGTAACTGTCATTTGCTTTAGCAGATGCACTTTTTGTAAGAGCATTTTGTTCCTCTATTCAGTGGCACACAAGAGAAATTGTTTCAAATTAACATATACAGAATCGGGAGAACTGGCCACAAAAGAAATTTATATTCTGTGATCTGGGGTAATTTACTCTATCGCTGGAGTCTAGCGCACCCTAGTGGTAACTTAAAGAAAAAACATGTTTGTTTCAACTTTTCCCAATAAGCTTTAAAACAATATCAAAATGACATATTTCGAAAGGAATACGTTTTTACCAACCTACAGAAACAGTAAAGGTCGCAAACTATAACTGTGCTCACATTACACCCAATGGATAATGACATAATCTATTCATTGCCCGGATTCAAGGATTCTCATTAATGTGCCATGCAAACATTATGTCTAAAACTTCATAATTTACAATTAAAATGACACTATAAAACAATTATGCACTTCCTGCAACATAGTCTGAAATGCATAACTCTCCACAGACCAAAATCGATTATATTATATGTCACATGCCCTCATAGAATCCACAATTTGTATGAAAATACCATGCAAAATAAACGTTATGAGTCTCCTATAACATAAAATAAAATCACCCTTACTTGCTGTAAAACTGTTACTTTATTTTAAATACTGTGCAGATTTTTGCCCAAAAGGACACTCATAGAATTTATGCCACAGGTACACATTTGTTCCCCCCAGTATATTTCTCCAGATCTCATATGACCTTGGCATAACGTTGCATTCTTATATATTAGTGCATATTTCATACTGATGGAAGAAATAAGCCATTAATCATTTATTAGTAATAGACTTCTGCTACGTCATCGTCAACTTCTCCATAAATCAGAGGTCAGGGCAAGTTGGATAAAAGTCTGTTCCCCTTTTAATCTGCAAAAAAGCTACAATTTTACAAGACAGTAGTGTTTAATAGCCAAATCACGTCCAGTTTAAGCCCTTCTGTGCCAAAGGGGCAAGCAACTCGCAAGCAGGTAGTGAAGAGGTTAATCCCCCATTAACGTTCCATTTGCAGAATAATGCATTTGATTTAAATATATATATATATATTTTTTTTTAACAAAAGCATAGATAATATCTTTCCGACATCTCTACACTCTTTGAAAGAAATGTCGCCCCCTCATCAATGTGCATTGCATAATATAATGTAGACTATGTTATTTTGGCAAAGATTCTTACCTGATACCTAAAAGCTGTTTAATCCACATGGTCACGTTTGAAATGGATCAGATCTTCATGCATTTATCCATCTGTGCTGCTCCAAAGCTGGATATTATACAAGATACAAAATAACGAATATGGATATATAGATATATGTATATACAAAAAAAAAACCAGAGCAATGTATTCCTTTAGAGGTCTTGTAGATTAGATCTTTTTTTCTCTCTCTTTAGCTGTTTGGATAGAGAGAGGTAGCAGCCGCTTCCAAAAAAGACATTCCTGCATAGATAGGTTATTGTAACATGGTGAAATCTCGCACCACGGATTTGGAGAGGGTGGTGAGTAATTTGGAGATGGGGACCTCAAGGAACAAGCAGGAGAGAAGCCTCATGAGGTCTGTGTGGACTCGTGTTCTTTACATGCATCTACTGTCAATGATAAGGGGGGAAAAACCACAGCCAGCCAGGGTCCTTTAAAACTGCATTTGATAGCAGGAAGCCAGCAGCAAGCGGAGTATGTGAGTTAGTAGCAGGCAAGTTCTGAAGAATAGCAGCCCAGGCTTGAGAGAGGCACGGATCTAGGAATCTAGGTTTCCTCCAGATCATGAGAGACTCCTTTTTAGGCTGCAAAAGAAGAGAAGAGAAGATGGTTGGAAAGCATGAGCCAGAGAGAGATCAGAGAGCGCACGACGCACGATTTACCAGCGGTCGGCGCTGCTATTAGTTGTATCAAGGTAGGTGAAAAATACCCAGTTATAAAAAAAAAAAAGAAATGCTTGTAAGTTTTTACAGTCCAAGCAACATCACAGCATGTTGTAAATACAAGCTGGGCATCAGTCTCCTCCGGGGGGATCCTGCAATCATTCTATAATCTGGATAGTAGGCGCAACAGGAGCGCAGGACTGTCTCCCCTTTAGGATTTTTATGCACTGCGTTGCAATTGTGTCTCTGCTGCTTTGTACTATGCAACGCAGGTACAGTTAACCCCTCTGCTTCCAAAACACCTAGTGTTGCTGTCATGCCTTTTTTATTTATAACTCAATTTTTAACATATTGTTATAACTCAATTTTAGAATATTTTTCTAATTCAATATCAGAATATGTTTATAATATTCAATTTTAGGTAGTTGCATTAAAGAAATTGTAATATGTGCCAATGCATTGCAATTTGACCACTATGTTTATATTTCAGCTCCCTCTTTTTAATGTCCCTAAAAGCCCTCATTTGGCTGTCCTCACCTGATCATACTGTCACTCAGACTACAGATACCTCTCTGACCTCCTTACTCTCACATGATTGCTACTCTATATCCCTTGCTACCCCCATACCTGACCCTTCTCTCCTCCCTGACTCCTGTGGCCAATCACATATCCGCTGTCTAATTGACTCTTGCAATGTCCCATATCCAGCAGGCTCCCTCCTATTAGTAGCTATTTGTCTTCTGCCCTCTATCCCCCCAGTTAATTAGGTATTCAGCTATTATACAGATGGAGCCACACCTGCGTTTATAGAGGGAGAGATGCGTCTCTAATACAGTCTGAACATATCTGTGTGCAGGCTGCTCCTCTGCTGTAGAGGAGGCACCTAATCATCAACTTCAATTGCAGAGCTGCATGCACCGTTTAAAAGGGACTTCACGTTTCTTTATTGCACAATAAAAAATAAAACATAGCAGAAATGCCTTATTGATCAGCCAATGCATTTAAGTGAGCACTGTGAAAATATTCCATTATATTGAGCACAATACTCTCCACTGCTCTGTAATGACATAAAACATATGTCTAATTTTGCCTTTATACTCAGTGAGCAGAAATCACCTGTTTTACTTGTTATATCACAATATTTTCAAGAAGCTATGTGAAGAGACAAAGGAAGATTTCTCATAACCCCCTCCCCCCCCCATCCACCTCATTTTGAACCTCCACCCCCCACACATACCTCATTTTCCATAACATATAGTAATTTAAAGTACATATATTCCAGCAGGGCTTTAAATGGTTTCAATCCCCTGGGCCATTTTTGTTTCCCCCACACCTCCTCCCGACTTTTTGTGGACCCTCCCTAGAAAATCGATAAAACATCCCAATCTGCAATCATATCCAGCATGCAGCTTATATAGGTGATATCTATAGGTGATATTGAGAGAAAAGTATTGATGCATATTCATCTGCACATACTAGACTTTTTTTTGGGGGGGATGGGGGTTAGATAGCCATTTGCTTTTAACTTTCTTTCCCAGATCTGTGAGCATAAGCAAATGACGACTGCATTTCATCCCTTGCAATAACCAATCCTCCTCTCGTCACATACACTGTCGTATATAATATGCATGGCTGTAATCTGCTGTCCTAGTATATAGAGCTGGAAGAAATTTCCCATCAGCATGAGAGCTCTGAGTAATTAAGTAAAGTGAAGGTTTGTGGTTGTGGATTCAGGCACCTGGTTGCCAGGTCTCTTGGCTGGCCAGTGATGTACTGTTGCTGTCTGGGGGAAAGGAACTAGGCAGATATGAGTACAAGGGTTTCCCTGATTGGTGGATACGTTTTTGGGACCTGGTTGTGGAATGATATGTGATTCAGCCACACTTCATGCATCCTGATTGGTTGGGGTGTACATAGGTGGGTTTAGAGGATGGAAGATTTCAGGTTTGGAGGGGCGGGGTCACCAAGGGTTTTGATGGCATATTTCAGCCCAGGGGGTGAGATTCGACTCAGCAGGTGGCCCAGATGCCCCCCCAGCCCAGCAAGCTCCTGAGGTCACCACAGAGCCAAAACTAATTTGGTTCAAACAGAACCCAGCAGTTATATTGGAACTACTGGTTCATTCCTACAGCTGTGCAGTTTGTATAGTGCCCTATATGCATTAATAATACACCATACTTGCCCACTCTGTCGGAATGTCTAGAAGACTCCCAAATTCCGGGTAGGTCTCCCGGACTCCTGGAAGAGCAGACAATTCTCTCGCATCCTGGAGCCTCAATGACGCGATTTGCAGTGAATCGCAGCATTTTGTCGTCCCCCCCCGACGACAAAATAGTGATTTAGTCATGGGGGCAGGGTCAAAATGAAGCAATTGGCTGCACCCCGCCCCCTTCCGCCCTCCCGGGATCTCCCTGACATCAAGTCTCCACTTATCGGGTGACAAAATTACGTGATTCATGGGGAATCGCGTCATTTTGGCCCTGCCCCCCACAACAAAATGACAATTTCATTTCGGGGGTGGGGCCAAAATAATGCGAATTGCCCTGGGCCCCCCCCACCCTCCTTCCCACCACTCCCCCTCCCCAGGATCTCCCGGATGCCAGATACATTGGCAAGTATGCAATTAACTAAACAAATATATACATATACATCTTTGTACAAACAATCAAGCAATTGGCACGATTGTCCTCATTGTTATTCAGTGGTCCTTTATCAACCAAGTAAAAGTGATCTCCAATAGTCTAAAAAACTCTCTGCTGTCATGTCCCAAAAAATTGGTAATTCGCTACAACTTGTAGAGTATATAATACTAGGTAAAAAATTAATGACCAGTTTCCCTAGGGAAAGAAAAATAACCCCTTGCAAATAAATTAAGTTTGGATGAGATTGTTTTCCCGTAAGCAGTCCAGTCTTGAGTCAGGTCTGATTTTGGACGCAGTTGCCAATTGTGTCCTAGATATACACTTTCTGTGTAAGGCAGGACGAGGCCTTATGGAAATAGGACATTTGACAGAAGACCTGACAGACAGAAAACTAGTGCAGCTGTGTTCATTTAACAGCATGGGCTCCAGATCATTTCAAACCCAAGTTTATCCAGAAATATATACATATGTCTGTCTAATGTTATTCGGCCTACCAGAAAATGTTAACCTGAAGCATACAGAGAGATGTATTCAAACTTTTCATCCTTTGTCATATATAGGTCCAATGTAAATCATTATGTCAGTGTTAATAAACAAATGTCACAATCCCCAGTATATGGAAGGATGGAGGGCCTGAGTCATTAAGGATAGTAATTCAATAAAAGGAGTGAATGTTCTCTGGAACAAACCATGATACAATGCAGGGGGTGCAAATTAGTTTATAATTTTGCACATAAGTTAAATACTAGCTGCTTTTTCATTTAGCACACTAATACTTGATTGCTTTATTTTTTACACTGAAGTTTAAAGTTGATCTAGGACGTGCCCTACACTAACTATAAATCTGTCCCCAGATTTTAAATGTACTTCCCCCTCCAATGCAACGTGGTTTGGCCCAGGTGAAAAGTTACTCCTTTTTTATGCTTTGCTCTCCTTAATGACTCAGGTCCAGAGTGTCTATTCAAACATTTTACTGCTGCATTTCTTTGTAGAGGAAGAGTGTATTATATATAGACCCTCTCTATGCAGACTACAAGAAGCACTGAATCAGATCAAGGGGCAAAACGGGCATTTAGCTTGGCCAGCAGGACCGGGAGACACACTAGAACATCCTAGTAATGTAGTTAGAACTCTCTGGATTTCCCCTTTAAAATCAAGCGCCATCTCTCGTTACTTGACATGGGTTTTCAGCCAAGGTAAATGATTAATGCCAAACCCACACTGTCAATGTCATATTTTTAAAACACAACTTGGATAGACAGAACCATCAGACATCATTTACTTAATTTTTATTTTATTTACTTGATGCCTGTCCAGGAATAGGATTTCTAAAGGTAAATGTTTGTTAATTTAGATTAAAAGCGCAGGCCAGGCTGGGCCAAAGAATCTGGTAAATGGAATTTGTGCTGACATTGTTTTTTCTTGCAGATATTTTGAGTTAAGTCAGATATTATGAATGTGCAACATGATATTTTGTAAATTAGTATTTACATGCAACATGAATATATAACAGAAAATAGTTACTCCATCTGGCAACAATATTACAGCATTCTGGCTAAACAATATATTTTGTAGCATCCTATTTAGATGTATAATACTTGGATGGAAATTTGGCTACTAGCTTTGTTATAATAAGCACTGGGGTTAAATTACAACCATACCGTGTTTTGCAAATTTGTGCATTGCTTAGCGCTGCTACAGGAGTCTTAGGGCTCTGTGGAAATAAACTGTCTGTCTAATCAGACTGTTCTGCACAGTCTTTTTGCCGTATTTGCTGTGATTCCACCATGCACGGAAATCAAGGTAAAAGGCCTGAGTCATTAAGGAAATTAAGGCAAAAAATGGAGTAAATGTTCTCCGGGACAAACCATGTTACAGTGCAAGGGGTGCAATTAGCAGGGCCGTAACTAGGGCTGTGCGACAGGGGGCGACCGCCCAGGGCGCAACGCTGAAGGGGGGCGCAATTTGGGAATATTTTAGGTTAATTTGGTTAAAATTGAGGGCTAGGGGGGCGGCATTTGTCTTTCTCGCCCCGGGCGCTAGAATTCTAAGTTACGGCTCTGGCAATTAGTTTATTATTTTGCACATACGATAAATGCTGGCTGTTTTTTTCATCTAGCGATACCATAACGCATTTTTACAAGAAACTCCCAACTGGAATTGCAAAATGCGTGCCGTTATAAGTATAAGGTCAGTACCCAATCTTTGCCACCTCATAGATCTGAAATGTAAGTCTTTTTTAACAGGATTAAAGGACTGTGTTCCCTCTCACAAAGCCAGCAAACCTCTGGAATTTTGCCCTCTCCAGTGCAGGAAGACTGCACGCAGGAAGAGACGCCTTGAATCCACCTCACTCATAGTTGCCTGCTCTCCCGTAATGTCCGGGAGACTCTTGGACTTCCGGGTGAGTAGGGCAACCAGGCGCATCCTGCCCTCTTTGTTGGCGAAGTGGGTGGTGGTGGGGCTAAAAGCGCCATCTTGGCCCAGCCCCTGTTGTGATAGGTCAATAGTGGCAATGTTTGACAGAGAAGGGGCCTAACATTGCAATTCACATAACGGAGCCCCCTCCCGGAGATCATGATGCCAAAGTTGGCAAGTATGACCGAACTCCTCTATCAGATGGTGCAAATTTAGGCACCATTGCAGAAGCAGCCGTTGTGGCCCGCAAACAGTGGTGGGACTACCATTGGTGTGACATGTGCTGTGCACCGGGGCCCATGGAGATAATGGGACCCCGCTGCATGGTAGATGCAGAGGGTTGGGCTCCCCCGGTTCCCTCCTCCCCACCTCCCTGCATCAGCTTGCTAGTTCCACGCTGTTTTAATTCTAGCATATAGATATGTCCGGAGCAAATATTTGTAAATCATTACAATACGTCTCACCTCCTATATGCTAATCATGTTCCCAAGCATTATTGGTCCCTTCCAATGTAACGCTGGCTCCTTGCCTCGAAATGAGAATACAGGTTAAACATTCTTTTTTGCCATTTCTCTCCCTAGTTCTCATTCCACGTAGGCTGTAGATTGAAAATGAGAGGAAGTGAGTAGAGAGATATTTGGCATTCTGTATTGAGTTAATGCATTGTTCATAAGTGTATTAAAACCATTATTAAACGTATGACACTAACACTGGTTATATTACTACCATGGAGCTTTGCAAGGCTATATAGGTAGCAAGGCGTTGACCTATAGCAGCCACCTGTTGGAGGAAAAGTATTTGTTGTCCAAAACAAAAAAATAATGAAATGTCTTAAGGTAACCTAAGCCTCTTCTGCCCCTGTTTGTAGGAGCCAGTTCTTACATTCAAGTAGGCTGGTTTGAAAAAGTGGAGATGTTGCCTATAGCAACCAATCAGATTCTAGCTGTCATTTTGTACAATGCACTAAATAAATGACAGCTAGAATCTGATTGGTTGCTATAGGCAACATCTCCACTTTTTCAAACCAGCAGCTTGATAAATGTGCCCCAGAGAGTCTATGAAACGGCCTTGGTGACGATGAGACTGTTGTGCTTCTCCGATAACGTCTACCAGTACAAAGCTTCTCAAGGTCGTCTATTGAACGCTTTGCGTCAAACAGCTTTTGGGAGCTGTCAGTATTAATTGTTATTTTAATGTTAAATACATTTTGTGACGGATGCCCAAGTATGTCCCCAGGAAGGGCATTGCCCTTAAAGCTGGAAAGTTTTCCTGAAAGGAAAACTAGGGGCTCTTGTCCAGCTCTTTTTATTGCCAGATACGGACATGGTTTTGCCACTGGTGCTGCCTGAAATAGAAAAATGCTAAAAAAAACAAAACAGATGAGAATCCAATTAAACAGACTCACACGACGATACACAAAGTGCAGATTGTCACTGTAACCTCCTTTATATACCCTACAAATGCTGAATAATATCCAGAATCACATTGTTGGCACAGGTAAACAGGTTGCACCCTGTATATTCCTAAATATATGAGGCAAAACAAACCCCAACACTGAACATTTATTTATTATCATTCATTTATATAGCACCAATCATATTATAGAGAGAATATGTAATCATTCACTGCTCCATTGGAGCTTACAGTATAAATTCCCTGCCACACACACACTAGAGTCAATTTTGCCATAATCCAATTAACCTAGCAGTATGTTTGTGGACTGTGGGAGAACATACAAACTGCACACAGTTAAGACCCTGGTCGGAATTGAACTCATGATCCCAGCGCTGTGAGGCAGCAATGCTAACCACTGTGCCACCGTGCTGCTCAATGAGCAAGCTCATCATAGAATTATTAAGTAATCTAATTTAGTCCGTCTCAATTTATACAGCAAACGGATTATTGTCATATACTGAGGATTAGAACAAGATAAGTGGTAAAACTAACAGATACTGTGATTTCTATCCAAGACACAGAACACGTGGTAGTATACAGAGCGGTGGTTTTTATGCGCAGACGAAGATTTGATATTGAAAATTAGACCAAGCATAGAGAACAAGGGAAGTGCTACTGAGCAGTGGTCCATACATACAGGGCCAGCGGAAGTGCCCCTTGGCCACTGCCCTGCCTCCTGCTCCTTACTTAGTGCGGACCCTTTGGGCGGCGTGGCATCTCCTGCTCCTTTGTCCATACATGCCAGTCATGTGACAGGGGGCAGGAGGGGGCGTGGTGATGTCGTCACGGCATTGAATAGGGGCAGGGCTTAATGACACGATTAAACCCCGCCCCCCGCCATTCAATGGCGTGAATTTCTGCAAACCCGAGAGGTTTGCCTTCTCTTCCTGGAGTCCGGGAGGACTCCCCGAAATTCGGGAGCCTCCTGGGAATTCCGGGAGGGTAGGTAAGTATGCCTTTGTCAGACTGAGAGTGCGGCGCTGGCTGTGACATCATAGCACAGAGCAAAGCATCTGACATAACACCAAAGGAGCCGCTAGCTTTGCAGGTAATCAGCTGCTGATTGCTGCTACTCCATGTCACTCAGGAAATATACAGAACCTAAGCCTTGGTACCCTAGCCGGCCTCCTTGGTTGCCTAGTGATTGTGCCAGCCCTGAATACATACAGAAATACTTCCAGCATGCATACTATAGATGTGTTCCTGAGCAGTTATCGTGCTTCCAGGGTTAAATCTTTAACATCCAGGGGGTATATTTACTAAACTGCGGGTTTGGAAAAAGTGGAGATGTTGCCTACAGCAACCAATCAGATTCTAGTTATCATTTATTTACTACATTCTATAAAATGACAGCTAGAATCTGATTGGTTGCTATAGGCAACATCTCCACTTTTTCAAACCTGCCGTTTAGTAAATATACACCCAGGACTGCCTGTGCAAATAAAAATAAATAGTTGGTAATTCAGGAAATCTTTAATAGTTAACTACTGAGCTATTTTCTAAATAGTATATTCAGAGATTACTTATAAAAAACCTCAATGAAAGCCTTATGTGGTATGCATTTCACGCAGTCTATGGTATTGTGTTGTGTTATTATTGGCGAAAAAGAAATGTATAAAACAAGACCAAGACTGACAACTGAACCATTGTTTGACTATAAAATAGTCAGATGCGAATGGAGGAATCTATATTGTGTAACTTAAAATTGACAATATGTCGTTCCACGTATCTCAGTTCCAAGTAACATGATGAAACAATAAACATAAAGCAAACATAACATCACAAGCATAAAAAAGCCTGTATTTTTGATCTCCAAATCCCAGTATAGAGAACAAGAGAAGGATCCCCATGCACAAATAATAACAACCAGGGGATATATTTACTAAGCTGCAGGTTTGAAAAAGTGCAGATGTTCCCTATAGCAACCAATCAGATTCTAACTGTCATTTATTTAGTGCATTCTACAAAATGACAGCTAGAATCTGATTGGCTGCTATAGGCAATATCTCTGCTTACTCAAACCCACAGGTTAGTAAATATACCCCCAGGACTGGCTCAACAACATATGGGTAGCGTCTTATTTTACTAAAATGCCCTGATGGTGTCCTGATAGCCACAAAAGTACCAGGGCATATTCCTGGCTTTACCTGACCCAATTATGTCACATGTAGTTACCTATCCAGACTGTAAGCTCTCCTACCAAGGCAAAATTCTCTATTGCCAACAATACAGAGTTCTTAGTTAAATGCCATGCATATATCAACTGTACCATTTGTCTGATAATATTACCACTTTTTAATGGGTACCTCCCATTAAAAAATATTTTTCCACTTCACAATAATCTTTATGGTTCGTTAGTATTAAAGAAATAACTGTATACCCATCCTTACATATCTACCCTGTTTAATGTTGGCCACCCAGTGGGACAGAAGTAAGGAATGGCAAGCATTTCAGTCCTCCTCTGCCTAACCACGTTATGATGGATCATCGCTGCCTCAATATTATGTGCCATAAGAGGTGGCATGCTATATTAAGTACATATAGCGCATAACACGTTTTCCTTTTTTTTATCACCTGATTACTTGGCTTGCCTAAAGGCTGATGTTTTAAATGTGGCTGCATATCTACATGGTAAATCAGTATATATAATAATTAAAACCAGAATGTAACATTTATAATTTTAACTTTTATTAAACAATCCCCAAACAGGTAATTGATGGAGGTCAAAATAGGCGAAACGCAGTTCAGTCTTTGATAGTGCTGGGACGCCATGGTGGTGTCTAGGTATCTGGCAAAGCATATAGGTTATAGAGCAAGATGGCTCGCCCGCGGAGTAGACTTTTGCTTCGGTCCATAGGACGATACTGGTGGAGTAAGGACGTTCCTTGCATGGTATGTAGTATTCACCGGTGTTCTTAGTTTTGAGGAACAGTGCCAAAACCAGATTTCATTAGGTGGAACAAGTCTGATGATATGAGATATAAAGGTGGATAGGGCACATATTTAGTAATTCTGTCTGGGAGGAAGGACGCTGGTAATTTCCACTCTGCAAATGTACTTGATTTTTGCACCCACTTCGAGCTGGTTGTGATCTGGTCCTGTCCTGTTCTTTGAATAGGTCTCATCTTGCTCCATCCAGTTGAAAGTTAGTCTGAGAAGCACATTTGTAGGTGCAATTTGATCAATGTAAAACAAAGCTACAAACACACAACGGTCCAAGTCTAACAAAGACAGCCCCAGAGCCCCCTTACTTTCACGATTTATTTAAGCCATAACGAGGCTAAACTGAGCAGTGGTTCTAAAGTGGTCGGAGGTTGGACTTTTGATGTGATGCTTGCACCTTTGTACACTGACCTTCAGCAGACCTAGGTGCCCTTCCTGGGACTGATGCAGAGTTGGCTGCGAAATAGGCACAATTTACATTTAAAAAAGCTGGGCATAAAATCTGCATATTTACGGCCATATGTGGAGCCATACGCGTCTTAAGATCCATGCAGATCGCATCAGTAGCATTTGCGCCCAATTCATACTAATTTGTTTGATGCGTAACAAATGGATTTGCTATTAATCATCAATATAACTTAAAAAAAGCTCTCTAATACAGCTGAAACAACTCCCTGTGTTGTGTAAAAACACATTTGCTTAAACATACAGACAAAGGCATAATATATGCTCAGAGTGACAAAGAAAGCACCTAGTGCCATTGTTCTCATCATCCGCTATATACACCTGGCCCTGACCACCCGCATATAATATGGCATTCTCAGGTCTTTTTCCTGGTCTGCCCCCCATTCACAATACCTCCGTCCTGCCTTTCAGACTGGCATAATGGTAGAATCACGCAAATCCGCATGGGCGCATATGTGTGTGCCCTAATTCTGGGTAGGCAGAGAGTGATTTCAAGCAAGAAACGCTACACCAACTGGCATAGTAGTTAGTCTGCATCAGCCACCTTATTTGCAGAGAAGTCTTCTGGGAATGGAAAATAGGCATCATCATCATCATCATCATCATAATCATTTATTTATATAGCGCCACTAATTCTGCAGCGTTGTACAGAGAACTCACATCAGTCCCTGCCCCATTGGAGCTTACAGTCTAAATTCCCTAATATAGACACATACTCACAGACAGAGACTAGGGTCAATTTTGATAGCAGCCAATTAACCTACCAGTATGTTTTTGGAGTGTGGGAGGAAACCGGAGCACCCGGAGAAAACCTACACAAACACAGGGAGAACATACAAACTCCACACAGATAAAGCCATGGTCGGGAACTGAACTCATGACCCCAGTGCTGGGAGGCAGAAGTGCTAACCACATACCACTGTGCTGCCTATATACACCTTGATTTGCGTTGAATGGACTCTCTAAAGAGACAGGTCTAAAACGAAAACATTTTGCGATGTGCATTGAATGTGCTTCCGAAATTAGTTCCTATGTATGCCTAAAAAAATTCACTAAGTTCAAATAAAGCACAGAGTTCTGCTACCTGGGATGGGGTCTTCCAATCTCTCGATCTATGTTGCTGGGTTAGCATATTTCAGATAGGCAACAGTGTTGTCAATGCCCCTCCCATGTGTTTTTCTATTTTCATTTGTTTGAGAATTTCAGGGATTCAGTGGATCGAGAGTTAAGTAAAACGCTTTACATTATTTTCACATAGTAAGCTCCGCTCTTTAAATTTATTTCTCAAATGAAATGATTTTTCTTCCGTTTATAGAGAACAATGGTTAATTTTTATTTTCATAAAATCTTATTGTTCTCCCAGGATAAATTGCCTGACAACTGCCGCAAATAGCTAACACCACCTCCAACCGTTCTGTATACTGTGGTCGATTTCTTGAGCAGTTCAATAATAATTATGTTTTATAAATTATTTTATAATAAATATAAATCCAATCAATTTACAAAATCATTTACACATAAATATGTTTTTCAGCCTAATAGTATTGACTTAAGAAAGTGCGATGGCCGTAAAACAAAGAAGATATTTATTTGTAGATGTATTTTAATAATAATATCTCCTAGGAGATGAAATGTAATTAAACAATGCGTACAAACCTATCTCTATGTTTTGCACTTATATGTAGAGGGTACTGTATCATATTCCAATAATTTGCCTAGTCCATAGAAAATACAATTGGGAGCATTTGTCAAGTGTAACATTAATAAGTCTGAGGTGTGATTAAACATACAAGTCCGGAAGCAATATTGAGCAAAAGCTGAGTCAGAAAATTAACAGTCATTAGGACTCTGCCTATAGGGTATAACGTTGACAGTAATGGTAAAAGAAATGTCATATTAACTGACGATAATCTTGCCCTTATAACATTATATTCTGCACTGGAAATAAAGTGGTAGATTTATCAAACATTCTAAAAAGGAAATGTGGAAGTGTTGCCCATAGCAACCAATCAGATTATAGCAGCTAGAATCTAGCTACCATTCCCTAGTAATGAGAGCTAGAAAGGAAAACTAAATGCTCATCTGGAAGTAGCCTAAAGTTTTGGGAATTCTTACAACGGATGGGTTGTAAAGACCAACATGTCCTCTGCTGTAGGCATCAAGGATATTTGAACTTGAAGTCCATAAATTGATAACAGTCAGATCCTGAGTCACATTTTCTTCCACGCAAGTCCTTCCCACCATCCTCTGGCTCTCCATGGTACAAGTCCCTTTAGCATCCTAATTTAAAAATAAAATACCAAGAAATAGTTTTTAACTATTTAAGCCTAATTCAAATTAATTAAAGGTAAATAGTTAAAATAAACAATAGTACTGTAACGGGTACTACGGAGAAACGCACAGAACAGTCCCTTCCCTGCATCCCAGGTACTTACCCGATCCTGAGGGACTATTATGGGAAACACTGCACACTCCTCACTAAGAACCCTGTGGTCCCACCACATCATATGAACCCCTCAGCACTTGGTCGAGGGAAGAAACCAGACCGGTTACTGAAAGGCCGTACTGCCGGTTGGGAGGGAAGGAGGGTGTCCGAAAGTGACGGCAGGGAGTAGAGTCACTTCGCTCTACCACGTTTACGACACTTCGTTTTGTTCTGGGCCTGGAATCGGGACTACAGATATTCGGGACAGGGAAAAATGCCGCCCGAATACCCTACTCACCGTGGTACTGGGATGTCCTCAGTGTTCCCTGAGCTGCCTAACTCTCTGTCGCCACCCTCAAGGCTCTGCCAACCGACTCTTCTTCTTTCTTCACGGCAGGGGTGCTACTTGCCCTGACAAGGGCTCCATGTCGACTTCTACTCTGTTCTGCTTGTCTTTCTTGAAGTTCTCCTGAGCCATCCTTCTCGTCTTGGCTCCGTTGTCTAACTAAACATGGCGCTGGGTGCAGCGGCTTCTATAACGCGGTGAAGCCGCAATCCCTGATTGTTCACCGCGTTGCCAAATTTCAAACGGCCAGAGGGAGCCCTGATTGGCTCACCTTGCCAACCACCAATTGGCTGACGGCAAATCATTGCTGATTCACTGTCGCCAGCGCCTGAGCCTACCAGGGAAGAACAGAAGCACTTGCCATTGCTGGATCCCAGGCCAGGTGAGTCTTCTTGACTTCTTTTCTTCTCTCTTCTTTTTTTCCCTTTCCACATTCTCCGGGGAATGCCTCTTTACAGCACTGTTATGCAAAGTGAGTGGGGTGCCTTTCAACAAAGAAGAGACTTCTTATAGTGACCTACAGATGCTAACTGACTCACATACACCAAATAGTGCAAACTCGTGTAAATGGTACTGAACTCTCAAAATAACATTTTACAGCCTTGAATAACTTGAACAATGAACAGGCCTTACGGGGACGATACGACTGATACACTTAAGGTATATCTGGCACAGCGGCACCGTAAGTCAGATATAGAAGTGTATCTTCCCAAGTGTACGCAATTTGCGTACTATTCCATGTCGAATTTATCTGCGTGCGGCTCAGAATACTACAGTAAATTATGAAATGAGTTTAATCAGTGTTTGTTTTTATAACACTTTAGCTCCCTTTCAGTTATTGGCACTGAACATATATCTAAACAATAGACACTTACTGTCATCTAAAAGATCATGTCACAATGAGTCATATTGGATTTTGAAGTTGCAAAGACCCTTGAAGGCTTTACTAATGCGTTGGATCTGTCAGTCTTCTAATAATGTGTTTCAATGACCGCCATGACCCTTCTCTCTATATTTATATCTATTCAATATTGTTTATTAAATATATGTTTGTACATTCTGTTTTGCTCTTTTCTTGTGCTGGTATATGTCAATCATGTTATGCACTTTATATATATATATTGTTTATTGAACATTGTAATCATTGCATTTTATCTTATATACTGATTAGCTAGTGTTTTATACAAAGTATAGTGATGAAAGATATTTATTTTATTTTCCTATTTTTGCAAGTTTTTATTTATTTTCTAATATAACATTATTTATGATACATTTTTTTTATTACATCTACATTTTAATATATTTAAAGATTTTTGCTTTAGTCATTATTATAATTGATTTATAGGACTGTGATACTATTTATTGCATGTCTCTGACATCCAGGCACGTATCTGCGGATTTTGAGAGTATTGTACTTAAATTCATTCTGCGCATGCCCATAACGGGGAAGATATGGGTGTTAACACAGCCCTGTCTGCTGCGTGCACGGACGCAATGGAAACTTACTACAGTCTACGATTTCAAGCTTGAAATCGCATGTCAAGCTCGAGTGCACGCAGCGACATCCGAATCCAGCTCTGGTCATCTCAAGGTTACTTGTTTTTCTGCCGTATCTCTTGCACCAGCTATAAGGCTAGTCTAAGTCCTGAGTCCTGATGATGCTACTATCGTATGCATCATCACCATCATCATCACCATTTATTTATATAGCGCCACTGATTCCGCAGCGCTGTACAGAGAACTCATTCACATCAGTCTCTGCCCCATTGGAGCTTACAGTCTAAATTCCCTAACACACACACACACAGACACACACACACACACACACACACAGACACACACACACACACACACACAGACACACACACACACACAGACACACACACACACACACACAGACACAGACACACACACATACATACACACAGACACACACACACACACACACACACAGACACACACACACAGACACACACACACACACACAGACACACACAGACACACACACACACACAGACACACACACACACACACACACACACAGACACACACACACACACAGACACACACACACACACACACACACACACACACACAGACACACAGACACACACACACACACACACACACACAGACACACACACAGACACACACACAGAAACACACACACACACACCCACACAGACACACACACACACACACACACACAGACAGAGAGAGAATAGGATCAATTTTGTTAGCAGCCAATTAACCTACTAGTATGTTTTTGGAGTGTGTGAGGAAACCGGAGCACTCGGAGGAAACCCACGCAAACACGGGGAGAACATGCAAACTCCACACAGATAAGGCCATGGTGGGGAATTGAATCATGAGTCATGCGAGGCAGAAGTGCTAACCACTTAGCCACCATGCTGCTCTAACATGTGTCTGCATTCAGGAGCAAATGTTAAAATGTCCGTTATGTACAATAGACATTAATTACAGCCTAAATGTTTTTCATAGGAAAAAACTATATATATATAAAAAAAACTATTTTTTTTAAAAAAAATCCATTTATAATCATAAATGACCATATTATTGACAGGTAACATTAATTGCTTAGTATTTTTTTTCTGTGTGTTCTTTTGAGATTTTAGATTCTACATAGGTACTGTAGGTATCCTGCAGTGTCTGGTCTAGTACAGCAGAGTAAATCTACACCCGTGGACAACACCCCACGTATCTTTAGATCCATTCCTTGTTGACTTTACAGAGAGACGAGCGTGCGCGTGGTTTATAACAAACGCAGCGTGCCTTAATGACTCGGACCACTGTTGTAAAGGATGCAAATGCATTTTTTTTTATTGCCAGCAGGGAAAATTCCTGCTATAGTGGGAGAAAACGTATTCTACAATTCTGTTTGCTAATTTAAATCGATGTAAAGTTTAAACATCGCTAAACTATGTTACATCAAGATAAACACACAAAAAATATACATGTAGATAAAGTTATAATGATTCCAAACTGATTTCTCAGGATATACTTGACAGGTACCTCTAAGTAATATCCTTAAATAGTGTGTATAACATTACATAATGATCGCTCAGTATAATCCAAAATAATTTTGCGATAAATTGGGATGTGTGTATATCAGTGACGAGAATGATTAGAGAAATATAGCATTTATGTTGAGCACATTATCTAATGTAATTCATACTTGCCAACTCTCCCGGAATGTCCGGGAGACTCCCGAAATTCGGATAGGTCTCCTGGACTCTCGGGAGAGCAGGCAAGTATCCCGCATACTGGAACTTCACTGTAATATTACATGCAAGTGTTTTCCAGAATTACGCTGAGGGCAGAAGACTTGTCCGCTGTACCAAAATGTAATACAGCAAAACTCAGAGTTAAATGAAACACTTTATGTACTGGAGCTTCCTCAGTTAGCAAAAGCACTTGGATATATCTTGCTGTACCAGATGATTCATCACACATTATACAAAATAAATTGTCTGCTCTAAAGCAGTGTGCTGAACACCTTACACAAAAGTTATATTGTCTTTTTTCTAGAAGTCTGATTTCTATGATGATGACAACTTTGGTTTCAAAGAACATTTTTTTTTTATGTTTGCAAATAATGAGTCTAGTTTTCCATACTGCAAATGACACTATATTGACGGATGTGCGCAGTTGGTCAGACAATTTTTGAGTAGATTGGTTGAGTGTTAGTCAGTGGTCCTAGTGCAAACAAGTCCAAATCGATTGGAAGTGATGTAAGAAAATGTAAAACATGGTTTTTCAATGCCCTCAGTAATATGTAAGGTTATTGGCTCACTTTTAATTTTTTGGGAAAATTTTCCACTGAAATCTGATCAGATTGGTTAATTGTTGCAATCAACTGGAACTGGGAACTAGAGCTCTGCCTGTGGTTATCAACTGCCCAGGGCCAGGAACTAGCACAGTACATGTAATTACCAGCTGCTGGAAACTAGAGCTCTGCCTGTGGTTATCTACTGTCCGGAGCCAGGAACTAGCACAGTACATGTAATTACCAACTACCAGGAACTGGTGCTCTACCAGTGTTTATCTACAGCCCAAGAGCCAGGAACTAGCACAGTGCATGTAATTACCAACTGCTGGGAACTAGAGCTCTACCTGTGGTTATCAACTGCCCAGAGCCAGGAACTAGCACAGTACATGTAATTACCAACTACTGGAAACTAGATCTCTGCCTGTGGTTATCTACTGCTCGGAGCCAGGAACTAGCACAGTACATGTAATTACCAGCTGCTGGAAACTAGAGCTCTGCCTGTGGTTATCTACAGCCCAAGAGCCAGGAACTAGCACAGTACATGTAATTACCAACTACTGGAAACTAGATCTCTGCCTGTGGTTATCTACTGCCCGGAGCCAGGAACTAGCACAGTACATGTAATTACCAACTACTGGAAACTAGATCTCTGCCTGTGGTTATCTACTGCCCGGAGCCAGGAACTAGCACAGTACATGTAATTACCAGCTGCTGGAAACTAGAGCTCTGCCTGTGGTTATCTACTGCCCAGAGCCAGGAACTAGCACAGTACATGTAATTACCAACTACTGGAAACTAGATCTCTGCCTGTGGTTATCTACTGCCCGGAGCCAGGAACTAGCACAGTACATGTACTTACCAACTACTGGAAACTAGATCTCTGCCTGTGGTTATCTACTGCCCGGAGCCAGGAACTAGCACAGTACATGTAATTACCAACTACTGGAAACTAGATCTCTGCCTGTGGTTATCTACTGCCCGGAGCCAGGAACTAGCACAGTACATGTAATTACCAACTACTGGAAACTAGATCTCTGCCTGTGGTTATCTACTGCCCGGAGCCAGGAACTAGCACAGTACATGTAATTACCAGCTGCTGGAAACTAGAGCTCTGCCTGTGGTTATCTACTGCCCGGAGCCAGGAACTAGCACAGTACATGTAATTACCAACTACTGGAAACTAGATCTCTGCCTGTGGTTATCTACTGCCCGGAGCCAGGAACTAGCACAGTACATGTAATTACCAACTACTGGAAACTAGATCTCTGCCTGGGGTTATCTACAGCCCAGGAGCAGGAACTAGCACAGTACATGTAGTTACCAACTACTGGAAACTAGATCTCTGCCTGGGGTTATCTACTGCCCAGGAGCAGGAACTAGCACAGTACATGTAATTACCAACTACTGGAAACTAGATCTCTGCCTGGGGTTATCTACAGCCCAGGAGCAGGAACTAGCACAGTACATGTAATTACCAACTACTGGAAACTAGAGCTCTACCTGTGGTTATCTACTGCCCAGAGCCAGGAACTAGCCAGTACATGTAATTACCAGCTGCTGGAAACTAGAGCTCTGCCTGTGATTATCTACTGCCCAGAGCCAGGAACTAGCACACTACATGTAATTATCAACTGGAAACTGGATCTCTGCCTGTGGTAATCTACTGCACAGAGCCAGGAACTAGCACAGTACATGTAATTACCAACTGCTGGAAACTGGATCTCTACCTGTGGTTAACAATTGCCCAGAGCCAGGAACTAGCCAATATATGTAATTACCAACTGCTGGGAACTGACTGACTGAAGTTTTTAGAGATTATTTAAAAAATATATAAGAACAATAGTTTGCACACGTATATGTGTATGTGCAGAGAAAGGATGCAAACAGATACATTAGTGCAATAGTACACCTAGGTTAAAGATAAACGGGTCCAGACATATGTGTGACAAAACAATAATATAAAGATTTAACTTGCATGGTTTGGAAGAGTCTTTTCCCACACCAGGCTGTCAGGTTGTGTCTGCAATCTGAGCAAACAGATGCAGCCGAGAGAAATCCTTTTTAAAGGAAAGGTGGGTGTGTCACCTGCCCATCAAGCTAGGACTGTGGGAGGAGTGTCAGGTATAAAAACCTGTTTGTTTCACTATTCAGGGTGGCTGATGCTAGGAAAGCTCTCTGGTGTCTAGAGAGATGGTCTCAGTTTACATAGTGTACAGGGTCACATTAAAACAAAGTAAAAAGGCAAGAAGTTGTTTTCACGTGTTTCTCCAGAAGTGTGCTCTCTCCACAATATATATATATATATATACTTTTGAAAACAATCTTAAATTTTTCACAATTTCTGACATGTTTCATGTTTTAGTAAAAGAGAAACAGCAAATACTACAAACTGCAATAAGAATTACATTTTGTGTGCTGGCTTTTGTTCCTTCCCAATACAAGGACACAGCTATGAGATATATGACAGGTAGATAGACATAACCATTATAGCAGCTGGATAGTTACAAAGCAAGTGGCAAACATCAAGCTGTAAATCTAGTGAAATGATTTCACCCAACAAGCATTGTCTTCCAGGACGGAGCCCCAGGCTTTATTTGAATACTGACTTAGCTGCAGCTGAAACAAAATAAAATAACAAAACACCGGTCACGGACGGTCAGGGTAGATTTGGAACAAAATTTTCCTTAGCAATTCTCATTTTATCATCTCAGAAAATCCCAATATGCTTATAAAGATAGCAATAAAAATACCAAAAAAGTAAGTTAGTTATGATATGATGTTGACATTATTTTAGGGTTTGGGCTCAAATCTTTGGATAACTCTGAAGGCAACTTCGGACTGGCATAAAGTTTCTGTTTTAGGCTACAAGTTTGAGGGAAGACTGGCATCAGGTCTACAAATAAGTATAACGGCTGAACTAATCTGTTATTTTCCTCCATCCTATATGTATGTGATTACTGAATGCTCTAAATTGTGTTCATACTCCCCGAGTTAGATGGATCAGACCTTCTATAATGGAAAGGTGGAGGTGTTGTCCATAGCAACCAATCAAATTCTAGCTATCATGTTCTAGAATTTACTAGACAAATGATAGCTAGAATCTTATTGGTTGCTATGGGCAACATCTCTACTATTCTATTTTAGAAGGTTTGATACCTCTAACCCCACATATCTGCCTGGTGCTGACCAAACAATTGTGTATTAGTTGATATTAAAAGGGGACAACTATAAATGATGTGTGAATGGAAGCCTAAAACTTCCACCATAAAGTGTTCAAACCGATTGTTAGTAAATTTCCCCTACAATTATAATAGTGAAGTCAGTTAACTTCCATCATCCCCCTTTCCCCCCGTGGGAGGGGTAGTAAAGGCTAAATTTACGAGTTGAGGGCTCAAACTCATTTTCGTGAGGTAATTTTACCTCATGAACACACATGCTGTGTTAGTGTGTGTGTGTGTGTGTGTGGAAAAAACTACCGGGTGACAGAGTGCTCAAGCTGCAGCGCCACCTGCTGGGCAGAGTTATATACTACACTGACCTACTAAATTCTTAGCATTATCTAATATATAAAAGCCTAGCGGCGTGTGTGTGGCGATGAAGATGACAAGAACCTTTTTAACACCTTAAGTAGCTTGATTTGACTAGAATGCATGAGTATCATGCACGGGTTAACTTGTGTTATATAAGATGGCATGACAGCATTTCATATTACAGTCAGGAACATAGACATCTATAGTAAACCAGGGGGTATATTTCCTAAACTGTGGGTTTGAAAAAGTGGAGATGTTGCCTATAGCGACCAATCAGATTCTAGCTGTCACTTTGTAGAATGTACTAAATAAATGATATCTAGAATCTGATTGGTTGCTATAGGCAACATCTCCACTTTTTCAAACCCTCAGTTTAGGAAATATACCCCCAGGTGTACAAGTGTGTATAGTTATGTCCCATAATAACATAGAGATAGGGTAGACATACAGCTTAACAATGTTATTAGTAAGTGCTAAAATCACATTACCCCTCTACTAAGGTAATGACATCTCATATACACAAGAGAGAATAGTTTTTGTTAACTGTTATTAATAGATGCAAAAATTGCATTTTCATAAAAATTTAATACAAACACAAATATAAAATACAATTACAAATTCTATTATATTAAATTATCTAAAAATTTAATTTAAATAAAGTAACATCTGTTATTTTTCCCTTAAAAATGGAAATTTTCTTGCCTGCAGTAGTGCAAATGGAAATGTCAATTAACTAAATGGGATATTGATGGCTGCAACTTCATATAATATAGCAGCAATGCTAATGATGTAAGTTCTTCTAGCTGGAGAGACGATGCTCAGTCGAACAATTGGAATTGGCTATCATCACCATCATCATCATCATTTATTTATATAGCGCCACTAATTCCGCGGCGCTGTACAGAGAAGTCATTCCCATCAGTCCCTGCCCCATTAGAGCTTACAGTCTAATATAGACACACACTCACAGACAGACAGACAGAAAGGGAGACACTAGGGTTAAATTTTGATTGCAGCCAATTAACCTACCAGTATGTTTTTGGAGTGTGGAGAAAACCGGAGCACCGGGAGGAAACCCACGCAAACACGGGGAGAACAAACAAATTCCACACAGATAAGGCCATGGTCAGGAATCGAACTCATGACCCCAGTGCTGTGAGGCAGAAGTGCTAACCACTGAGCCACCGTGCTGCCAATCATTGCATCTTGTTGAACCAACCCTCCAGCACCTGCCGAAGCTACACCTCCTGACAGATGTATCACCTGTCTTTGTGAGAGTGTATATAATTTTGCTCATAGTTCGAGGGGATAACATAAAACCATGTGTAGTACATACATTCCCCTTTGCTAATCACAGTTAGCTCAATAATTATTTTGAAGTTACAGTCGCTTTAATTATCTGATTTGTGAGGTAAGTCAATAACTATAAAGAGCAGACAATATTATTGACTGTGATTCAGATTTCCAGATGTGAATCTCATATTTAGTATAAAAAAAAGTTAAATAAAAATGGAACTATTGACGTTCTACTCTCATCCATCACCGGTGGCCAGAAAAACAGGTACCCCAAGCAACGCTGTCTATAGATAAGCAATTATTATGCAAAAATGTAAGGTCTTAGGACAAATCTGGATGGTCCACCACCTTATAGTCCGGTCCGTGGCTTCAATGACAGATTCCACATTTCGGGTTTCATGCGGAGTTGGGTACAAGTCCATTTGTACAATAGGAATTTCACTACTGCACATGCCCACAAAGACGACTAACGTGTGAATTTGTATGCAGAGTCAGCACGGTGGCTCAGTGGTTAACACTTCTGCCTCACAGCACTGGGTTCACGATTTCCATTCCCGACCATGGCCTTATCTGTGTGGAGTTTGTATGTTCTCCCTGTGTTTGCGTGGGTTTCCTCTGGGTGCTCTAGTTTCCTCCCACACTCCAAAAACATACTGGTAGGTTAATTGGTCGCTAACAAATTAGCCTGTCTGTTGTGTGTGTCTGTCTGTGTGTGTGTTAGGGAATTTAGACTGTAAGCCCCAATGGTGCAGCGACTGATGTGAGTTCTCTGTACAGCGCTGCGGAATCAGTGGCGCTATATAAATAGACGACGATGATGATGCGTACATGACTCCTTACTCTTACAGAGGAAGATGGGAAGCGACAAGGGGCGTGCAAGTGTAAGCCAAGTACAGTAAGGACAGGTTCAAGTAAATGTGACCAATGTAGACCTGTAGACTCAGATACACCTGCCAGGAAACTTATCCGTTGAGGGTGCTCTAACCCTGCTCTAAGACACAAACTCATAATGATGACTATCAGCTGAGATGTGTCCAAATCGGCATACTACGTAAAATGTGTCTTTTCTTCAGATGAAATTTATGCCAAACGATGTTGACGGAACTTGCGTCCATCACGACAAAATTCCCTACAAAGTCAATCATCTATGATTCTAGTGGAACATCTGTAGTGTACAGTTTCTAGATAGATTTTATTTTTTTCATTTAGATGTCCTTTAAACAGACATATGGTATAATGTACATTATAATCTTAGCAATACACAAAATGCAAGTTTTGGTTTGGTATTCTTATGGTTATAATTTTTTTGTCAATGCAAGATTCAAGTTCAGCTCTGTCCAACTGAATCATTTTAATTTGAAAATTAATGTTCAAGGTTGGGTCGGTATATTGTAATCAAATCTAGTTTAGCATCGAGAAGAAATTAATTTATCTCTTTGAACAATAATTGGCTGTTTTGTGTGTTTCCTCTCATGATACGTATGTAGAAATTGTCAGAGTATCTCTGACAGTTATTTATTAACTTTCTTTTGTGCAAAATAATAATGTCCTGGGAGAGAAATGTGTCTTGGTTAACGACACACATTGGAGTAAATGTATCTTCTAATTTGCTGCTTTCCAAATTACTGCAGTTAGTCTGACAATTTGTCCCTTTTTCTCTCCTGTTTCACAAAAAGAAGGGTTTCGCTAGGAAGGAAACCGAGAACCCAGCAGTCGGCGCTTTATCTCAATGATTGCTATTTCTGAACTACTAATAACCAATTGTCAATTCAGAAGACATAATTACAAGACTTTTTTTTTTTTGCCAGTGGTTACAAGTTGGAAATCAACAGTTGGATCTGTGCTCTGCCGGTTTCTCAACATCAAGATTCTATTCCTCTTGTGCGAATTGTCACAACTGTGGATACTAAATGAATTCTCAATTTCCAATGTGCCAGCGTGGATGCAACTGCAAATCTGTTAAGATTTGCAAACGTTTGAATGGTCGGCGAGGATTTTTTTTTCATTATTTAATCCCCCACCGCACCGAGCCGGCATTGAAACATCATTTTGTGCTCTGTCTATAGAGATGAAATTCCCTAAGGGACAATTAGTGATGCAAACAGAGTCCTCATTAAAGTAGAAATGGCATAAATTGGCAGCTTGCATGGAAAATATACACATACGTGTCACATCGATGTTTTAGCACATCAAAATGTCTGATGTTTCTGTGAGACTGGAAATTGTGACGTCTGATAGTCTCACGAGGTTCATTATATAGAATCACCTGGAAGACGGTAGATCATGATTGTTAGTGGAGAAACGTTGGATGAAAGCTGATGTAGATGAGGTATAAACTGGTACTCTAGAGTCAATTTATGTGGGATGAAAAACAGGAGGGATAAGTATAGTATTAATTATCGATACACAATTTATTTGCTAATTACTCAGTAAGATTCAACATTTGTGAGCAGGTCCCATTGTCTGCCTATGAAGGATCTATATATTATTGTTTGCATTTAAAGCAATTGATAAAGCATGCAAACTACATTCACTAATCCAAAATTTACTAGTTCAGGGCCTGATTCATTTTTGGACTAAAGTCCATGTCCGCAGCATATCTTGCGTGCAAACGCTCTGCGCATGCACCAGAATGGAACTTACATCAGCAGGGGCAAACGCAGGATTTGTAGAGGGGGGTTTTCACACCACGCCACCAGTGGGCGTGACCAGCAGGCATGGGGGCGTGGCTATAATATTAGACAGTTCTTGGATGCTCCCCAACTCTTCCTATCCCCATAATATACATGGGCAATGCTACATGCACTACTGTTAGGTGCACGCAGGTCTCCCTTTTCAAGCAGAGCCTTGTAAAGTGGGGGAAGGGTCCAGCCACCTCAATTATACAGTGCCCCAGGCTTAGAGGGGAGTTTCCAGGTACTAAGAAACCCCCCCCCCCCCCTCGGTTTGCGTATTATCAGTGAACGCAATTGCATGCAACTCATGTTTTGAACGCAAATGTCACTTACGACTTGAAGGGGGGAACGGGATGGGAAGGAGGGAAAGAATGTAGGCAATGTGCAGTAAGGCCAAGCCTACACAGATTTGTCCGATTCAAGTTCAGGGTATCTTGAGTACATGCTTTTTAGTCCTATCATTTCCACCAGCTACAGGGCAGGTGCAGGTGCTGATAGTGATGACTGACACGTATGCATGCCAGGACATGTGGCTGCAAGTAAGAGAAACCATAAAAATGCATTTTATGTACAGGATGCATTAAGAATATATTGATTTATGTATTTTATGTAAAACATTTTTTTTAATATAAAACACATATTTTTGTTAATGATTATAGTATTAAGAGTTGCTAATTTGTTTTATAAAATATATTTTTTTGCATGCATTCTGATGGGACTGTATGTTGCACAAATGAATGTGTGTATCTTTGCTTTCGAAGATGAATGAGCCCCTCAATGTGGCCTAAGGCAGCCCAAATAGTACATGCGGCTTAGGTTCTTCATTGTAAAAGGAAAAGTTACCCAATTTCAAAGCACAGTTTATTTTCCCATTACATTTTTCATATTTGTATTTGAATGGTCACATGAGTGAGGTCTGCCGTACTGTAGTCTAAAAGTGTCTCGTATGGCTGAAAATGTTAAAAATACTTGAATGGTTACTAAGCAACAAAATAAAGCATTATTCAAAGAAGAGCAGCACGGTGGCTCAGTGGTTAGCACTTCTGCTTCACTGCACTGGGGTCATGAGTTTGATTCCCGACGATGGCCTTATCTGTGTGGAGTTTGTATGTTCTCCCCGTGTTTGCGTGGGTTTCCTCCGGGTGCTCCGGTTTTCTCCCACACTCCAAAAAAAACATACTAGTAGGTTAATTGGCTGCTCTCACATTCACGTTAATCTGTGTACGTTAAATAATTTAGACCAGTGTTGGCAAACCTGTGACACTCCAGGTGTTTGTGAAACTACAAGTCCCAGCATGCTTTGCCAATATATAGCAGCTTATTGCTGGAAGGGTATGCTGGGACTTGTAGTTTCACAACACCTGGAGTGTCACAGGTTAGCCAACACTGATTTAGACTGTAAGCTCTTATGGGGCAGTGAGTGAGTTCTCTGTACAGCTCTGCAGAATTAGTGGTGCTATATAAATAGCTGCTGACCATAGAGCCCTTTTTTTTAATCACCGCACAAAGCACTTCAATGCTTTTACAAAAATATATAATGTCTCAGTACCCATTTAATTTTCAGAGTCCGACTCCATACCTTAACATCAGTTGGCTCACCGCATTGGCAATGACAATGGTGCCCATGTTTGTGGAATCAGGATGCCCCGGTGGAACAACCTTTGATCAGCTTGCTTGGTGCCGAAATCTATTTCCACTAATTAGGCCAATTTACTTATAGCAAGAGTCTGAATTCCAGTAAGATTTTCAATTTACATGTTTCCAGCAAAGAACCTGGCGAGCCAGTACTCATGGGAGTCCGAGCTATCTGATAGTAATGATTGGATTTTATTCTTTTGTAAATAGACATTTCATTGTTTAGTGATTCATTTGGGTTGAATTTGTAAAATGCACAGAAATTGTAACGTGGACACAGAGCACAAAACTGCAAATTGTTATTAATACATTATTATAGTTTTGGAACCTATTAAATACAAGAATTCAGCAACACTGATATCTTACAAGATTCAGGTTTGTCTGAATGTTTAGGGTTCAGCCAGTAAAATCTGAACAACAAGTTCCCTGAAGTTTTAAGTGTAAATTACGGCCTTGGTTTATGTATAAATTAAATAAACACTTTATAACAGTAATTAAACTGTGCACCATGGTGGTTCAGTGGTTAGCACTTCTTCCTCACAGCGCTGGGGTCATGAGTTCAATTCCCGACCATGGCCTTATCTGTGTGGAGTGTTTATGTTCTCCCCATGTTTGCGTGGGTTTCCTCCGGGTGCTCCGGTTTCCTCCCACACTCCAAAAACATACTGGTAGGTTAATTATCTGCTATTAAAATTGACCCTAGTCTCCCTCTCTCTCACTGTGTGTGTGTGTTAGGGGATTTAGACTGTAAGCTCCAATGAGGCAGGGACTGATGTGAATGAGTTCTTTTTACAGCTCTGCGGAATCAGTGGCGCTATATAATCAAATGTTGATGATGATGATTAAAATGATCGTGAATATTGTTTATGCTGGCAGACATGTGTGTCGGAACAGATCAGTTCCCTCACACTCAACAGAATTATACATACAGTATACGAGTTCTGTTTCTGAAGTCAGAGCTTTATCTAAACCTATTATATTCATATAAAGCATTGATTAACCAAGGCTGAGTACACAGTACAGGTTTTTCACCCAATTATCCCGCCAAACACACGATAAATGATCATTAGTATGTACGCTCCCACGATTATGTTTTATCCTTCCAAAGCACATCGTATCGTTTGATATGATTTTATAAACGGACTAAAAATCTTTATAAACGATGGAACGATGTCGGGCAAATTCTGCAGTGTGTACGCACTTAGGACCAGCACTGTAGGCAGATCACCATAGAGTTTACAGAGTCGCGATTTTTTCAGCCGATGGTTATGGCAGATGAAGAGCACAGATCTGAAGGTAAATCATGTCAAACATGTTTAATGTGTACGCATGAATCGGCTGCTGATTGGGACGATATCGCATCGGGAGAAATTTTCTGTTGCGTGTACCAAGCCTTACAGAGAGTTTGTGGGATTGTGCCACCAAGCAGGAACATCACTGAGATCTGTAGCCCTGAGATAACACCCTGAGCTAGCTCTACTTGCACCTGTGCCGGCATCAGTGCTTAGTTCACTTTGAAGACGTCTCACTGCTGTCCGGATGATGCACATTTGCATTTACACTTGGTATGATGTCGACGTCACCGTTGGCGGTGCATAGTTTTGAGTCTGATTGACACTTCAATGTTAGGTGGGAATCTGTCTCTTAAAGGCAGAGACTTCTGTATTTCATGGAGGTAAATGTATTAAGGAGCGTTTTTTGCTATTCGGCGTCTTTGAGAGCTAAATTTAAAACGGCGATGCGTTTAAAGGCAGATCTTGTCCTTAAACACAATTGCCGTTTTAAATTTAGCTGTCAAAGTTGCCACCAATCAGCGATTTGCAAAAATCATCATCATCATCAGTTATTTATATAGTGCCACTAATTCCGCAGCGCTGTACAGAGAACTCACTGACATCAGTCCCTGTCCCATTGGAGCTTACAATCTAACTTCTCTAACACACACACACAGACTAGGGTCAATATTTAGATAGCAGCCAATTAACCTGCTAGTATGTTTTTGGCTCCTTAATACATTTACCCCCTGGTATCTCACTATACAGCAACACAATTTATATATGCAGTTAATATTTCGGGGAGTTTAGGAGCTACATATTGTTTCTATCAATGAGGAACTACATCAATATTACAGAATATAACAGACTAGGGCTACATTTTACATTAGCTTTTTCTGTTTTAAGGTAGCATTTAATTGTGACAAGCTTGATTGATGGATATTTTGTACTTTAGTGTGTTTCATCATGTCATGTAATTTTCATCACTTCTGGATGTTGAGATTTTGTGGGTTTTTTTTTCAATAAATTGCAATTTTTTTTTTTATTATGTTGTTTTTGCAAATATTTATTGTATCTTTTTTTGTGGATTTAGGTAAAGTGACACTTTTGCATTTATTGATCCCTCTTTCGCTTTTCCTTTCCAGAATTTATCTTAGAACTCTGATACTTCCTCTATAACAGCATCTATTATCCGTTTAAGCATTCTCCTTATTAAAATAAATAACAGCCATTTGTTAAACAAAACAGCTTCATATTTATACTTTATTTTGTTCTGTAAAGTGACAATGTTATACTTCACAATCACATAAAATCCCACTGAACACCTTTTGATAATAGAGATAAACAAACAGATCTATCCCTCGATAGTATATCTGTTTGTAAGCTTTCCAGTTTGACGTGCATAATGTAACTAAAAGGCTGCAAAAACAAACATAAACAAACATAGCCATCTGTTTACTCCGTGAAACATGTCAGAAATACTATATGATACAGGTGTCAGTGAAATCTGTTGGCTTGATAAGAAATAGGTTTCTTTTATAATTACTTATATTTTATATAATTACATTTTTCTTATAAATAAGCGGCATGCGTCAACCCGAATAGCTTGTGTTATTGTTTTTAATATAAGAGACACCTTATTTTATTATTTAAGAATAAAAAATGGATTGAGTTTATGTGTTATTTTGTTTGTATTGCTAGTTGTGTTACATCAGACACAGATAACAGTGGTTTCTATAACCAAGTATGCAAATTTACAAGTAAATTAGTGTTCACCTATTACCTCAGACGGAGCCTATTAATTCCTAGGAACCAGTGACATCATGGAGGCACTTTGTAGTCCATTACCAAGTAGAGTAAGCAATTCCTTAATGTCATGAAGTTCAGTCTATAATCTCACTTGGAGGATCTAGAGAGGGTGTGGCGGAATTTTGCACGAATCATGTAGTCAGGGCCGCCATCAGAAATCGTGGGGCCCAGTACAATGAAGCAGGCAGCCCCCCCCCCCCCGATGACCCCCACCCTTTGAACCAGAGCCATCTTTCTGACTGGGCATGATGGGCAGGTGCCTGGGGGCCCAGGGAGAAAGGGGGCACAAGGCAATGGAAAAAAAAAATCCTGTAGAAAAAAAACAAAAAACTTACCTTTTGTGGTCATGATCCGGCTTCCTCCCTGGTCCTCTCTTCCATGAAGGGGGTCAGACATAGACGATTGAAAGGTAAGTTAAGGGGGGCCCTAATATATCTACTATATAAATGTCTAGTGGTGTGTGTGAAAAAAAAAAAAAAACAAGCTGCAGCGCCACCTGCTGGGCAGAGTTATACACTGACCTATATATTTCTTGAAGGAGAAGTGACCGTTGGGAGTGGTTGGTGGTTGCCGGGGGTGACAGTAGGGAGTTTTTAAAACCTTAAGTAGCTTGATGAAGGATGTGGCGATGAAGATGAAGGATGAGGTGATGGAGAAAAATGATGAGGTGGCGACATGTGGACAAAACCACGTTAAAAAAGGGCGCTTGCGTCGGGGAGTAACGCTCTTCCCCTGAGGAGGCCTGGGCTAGGCCCAAATGCATGACAAGAACCTTTTTAACACCTTAAGTAGCTTGATTTGACTAGAATGCATGAGTATCATGCACGGGTTAACTTGTATATATATATATATAAGGGTTTCCTTGTTGTTTTCTATGATGGTTGTTTGTTCACAGCACACACTGCTTACTGCATTAGTTGTACAGGAAATAGTTGGGGGTTACTATTGCTAGCTAAGTGCAAGATGCTTGCATGAACTAACTTATTTTTGTACTATGTATTTTAAATTTACTTGCCAACATGATTCTCCAGTTCTATATATGTCTAATAACATATCTGCTTGCCTCTATTTAAAATTAGCTCATGTGTCCATCTGGAAGGACATCTCACATTCGGCATAAATAATGGAAATAATAATCAGAAATTTATTTTGTTATATAAATAATCCATATCAGATGTGGGGATATTTTTTACACAATTAAGGGAACATTAGAAGTGATAAGCCAATAAACAATATCCAAAACTATTATGTATAATAATGTGAATTATGAAGGTATTTAATGATGCAACATATTCATTTAAACTATTTGTTTATACAGCTTAAAAATAAACTGCATTTTATAAACGTTTTGGTTGACATTTTAAAATTTATATCTGTTTAAATTACTGTGTGTGTGCAAACTAATACTAGTATATATATATATATATTAGGGGAGAGGGAGGGAGAGAGACACTTCTGGCCTTACCTCCTGCAGTGGAATGCATATGCGTTCCACCAACAGGAAGTTCGGCATTTGGAACGCACATGCGTTCCACTGCGGAAGTTAAGCCCTGGTGTCATCGCTGCTGTCTTCAGCCTGGCTGTCACAGTGACAGCCAGGCTGAAGATAGCGGGCCCCCTGGTAAGAGTGAGCCGCCGGGCCCCCTGGTGAGCCCCGGCCCGGTACACGGGTACCCCCTGTACCCCCCTGATGGCGGCCCTGCATGTAGTACCTAATGTCTCAGTAGTTACATCATATGTATATGGTCTAGTCTTAGGGCCCAATGGTGTTGGGACCAGGCAGGATAACTTATTTAGACCAAGGTTGTGATCCAGTCTCTAAAAGTACCAAATGAATTACTGGTGAGATCAAATTACCTCTGTTTATAGGCCATCAGAAAGATTGACGCTCCATTGGCTGGAATTAAAGTATATGAGAATCACAAGAACTCATAATTGCTCACAGTTGGAGATCATTGCCACTTTCCATCGCATAAGGCAGCAAAAAATGTTAGCAAGATTTCATGGATAAAATATCTAATGGCAAATGAAATAGTCGATGCAAGTGCATCAATAAGCATTTATAGCTAAAGATGCAGAAAATAATTATATTGTAATTTGTGGCCCTCTGCAGGGGCAAACGCAGGAATTGTAGAGGGGGGTTTTGACATCACGCCAGTGGGTGTGCCCAGCATGCATGGGGGCGTGGCTATAATTTTAGACAGTGCTTGGCTGCTCTCCAACTCTTCCTATCCCCATAATATACATGGACAATGCTGTGTGGACTACTGTTAGGTGCACGCAGCTCTTCTAGAGCTGTGTGAAGCGGGAGCAGGGTCCAGTCACCTCAGTTATACAGTGCCCCAGCCTTGGAGGGGGGGATTCCAGGCACTAAGAAACCCCCCCCTTTGGTTTGCCTATGCTCTGGGTAATTTAGTGGACTTTATTATTCAAAACATGGCAATCTGCTGCAAAATGGCAGATATTTGCCACATCGGAATGACATATAGTGGTTGTTTGGCCAAACCCAAATCATGCTTTAAATCAGTAGGATTTAGTAGATTATTTTTTTTGTGCATCCATAAAATACTTTAGATAGATAGGGATGGGGTGCATACATGCATGGACTTTTCATGACTTTTATCTATAGCAAATGTTTATATCAATTAAATGTTTGTTATATTTTGTTTCCAGTTTACATGAGCCTAAGGAATGCATACGAATTGTAGGAGACACAAAATCACTTGATTTGCACTTGATTAAGTTGTTGACCAAATAAGACAGTAAATCTATACATTGTACCCTTATACGATAATCTCTTTCAGAACTGGCTGTTTGATATTTTGTCCCCAGCCGTTAGTTAAAAAGCCTTTCAGGCTGAAAGATTAAGCACCAAAACACTTAACCAGATGTGATACTTAATGTTTACCATTTTTTTTTTATCAAGCCCATTTATGTTTTAAGGCTTGTGTTTTCTAATGTGAGATTTAATCAGCGAGTTTATAGAACACGATTAGATTAAAGCAGAAGTATTGTGTCAGTATAACATAATAATAGCACATCCTAGCTGTGCCTCCTTTGGACACTGTCTTCCTATTGTTATGATTATTCCTTAGGTTCTGTACACTCAGCACTTTTTAAATGTTCACGGCATAATAAATCATAAAGTCACTAAAGGCATAGGCGCTGGTTTTCAAACCAGATCTACCTGAACCTTGATTCTTTTGTATATATTACATTCCTCCTGTGTGTTAGTGTTGTTGTTTACGTTACAGGTGGCATTTTACCTGTTTGTGAAGTCCAGAGCCAAGTTTATATGCACCGTTTATTACAGTGTAACTTTTTTATATTTTGTTGATAGTAGCATTTTTTGTTCTTTGAGTTTCTAAATGTCTAGTTTAAAAAAAAAAAATGTTTACTTAAAAAAAGAATATGTCGCCCAACCAGGACAGACTGACATGTTATTTTCTTTTCCCAATAGGTATCCCCATAAAGGAATTGGAGGGAAATTCTTTGAAGCACAAGGACTAGACTGGCTTACAGTTTTGTCTAGTTATAGTTTTTTTTATATATTCATTGTGCCCAAGCCTCTGCTTTAAGGTTGTGTGTTTAAGCCTTTTATTTACATGTACAGCTGGTCCTATTGTATGTAGAGTGATAAGTGAAATCAAATACAGAAATGTTTGGTTCATCTGTAAAAAGTGAATAACTCCTATAAAGTCAGACCTCTCTAAGAGAAGAAAGAAAAGGAGATTGACTGATATTACACTTGTCACTGAGAACTTTTATGAGTTTGAAATTTTATTGGAATATATCTACTGTGAAGTTTAAATCAGAAAAAAAGATTGCAGTTGTTCAAGTTTAAGAAATAGCACAGTTTGCGTTATGATCTTTTTTGTTTGTTTCTTTATATGTAACACTGGAGGAAAAAGAGGAAGTGATACACCTTTATTAAGAAGAAAGCACACATCACTTTAAAGGACAATATTTGCTTGTTTATATTGTAACACTGGAGGAAAAATAAAAAGAAGTAACACACTTGTATTAGGAAGAAGGCACACATCACTTTTAAAGTACATTGTGTTAACATATGCCTACAGTAACATCACCCTGACCAAGCCCATTCTTGTCTGGGTGGGTTGGGAGACCACCTTGAGATACCAAGTGATGTAGGCTAAAGTATAATTAATGAAATTCTATGCTTATTGTATAATGTACCAATAGAGCACAGTACACTTTATTTGTTTTTTAGGACAGACTGACATGTTTTTTTCTTTTCCCAACAGGAACTGGAGGGAAATTCTTTGAAGCACAAGGACTAGACTGGCTTTCAATTTTGTCTAGCTATAGTTTATTTTTTATTTTCATTGTGCCCAAGCCTCTGCTTAAAGGTTGTGTGTTTAAGCTTCTTATTTACATGTACAACTGGTCTCATTGGTGGTTTTATTTGGCCACGGCAGACACGACCTATCTGATTAGCACCCGCCATGCATTGATCACGTGTCTGCCACTGTAAAGTGCACGTTGACCTAGGGTTCATTGATTCTCATGATCACCATGCTTTCTTCGCACTAAAGTGCATGCTAAGGACTATAGTGCCAGGAACACTTATTGAAGGGTTCGTTCACACTTGGACTTACTTCACCCATCTACGCTATGATGCACAACGCTTTATAGGAATCTATAGATCTTCGGTATACACAAGCTGCAGATATGTGGTGAGTTCAATTGAACAGTTTCAGTCCTGAATCCAGGACATTGTTGTGAAAAAACTCTAAGTTTTATAAAATTGGCTCCCACATAAGAGTTGATCATTAGTGTTTGAAGTAATCTAGAATTCCACTATCCGTACCTTTTTCACCATCAGCTACACGTATTGAAAGACACTAAGGATTTAAGGAATGTAAGTTCTTTTGCCTGCTGTAGTTTGCATGAAATTGCTCTGGGTATTCTCAAAAGCGGACTTTATGACAGTGAACGTAAGTGCATACAATTCATCTGTGAACACAAATGACACTTTAGACTGCCTACAATTTCATGGGCGGAACGGGGTAGGGGAGGGCGTTAGCACATAGCCAATGAAAAGTAAGGGCGTGCCAAGGTCGAGTGCATGCACATAACGTTGGATTCAAGCTGTGGGCACCTTTAGTACGTGTCACTAGCACCAGTTACAGGGCAGGTGTAAGTGCCGATTGATAGTAATGACAGTCGTGTCCAAGTTTAAAAAACGCAAATTGCGTTCACTTTGCACTCTTTTATGAATCAGGCCCAAAAAGGCTAAGTGGTTGGTGCTTTTATACGGAGAGCTCTTAGTCTAGGCACAGACTTTAATAGTTAATCTCATACTTAAAGAACTCTATGTTGTTACCATTTACAAGGAACTATGTTACAGCCTCTCATCACCACCATCCTGGGGCACTCACTGACAACTGAGGCTTCCTTAGTGCAAGGTTTGTGCCAATAAGTACGTAGTAGTGTGTGTACATGTTTTTGTGGCGCAACGAGCAGGAAATGTCACACTACAATTTTGGTGTTCACAGACATAAGAGAAATTACAACGTTTTATCTACTTTTGATCTGGCATTATATAGGAATATGGCAAAGCCCCTCCCCCTTCTTTAAACAAAATCAGATCTTGCTAGTCTGGCCTAAAAATGGATATTTAAGAAATACTTGAAAAATATTATTTAAGCTCATGGAGGGCAAAAACTCAACACTGATTACATTGAAAATTGAAATAAATATGTCTATTAAGTACAAACAGGACAGATTGTGTTGCAAATCTTGGGCCTGATTCATTAAGGATCTCAAATGAAGAGGATACTCATTTCAGTCTCCTGGACAAAACCATGTTACAATGGAAGGGGTGCAAATAAGTGTTCTGTTTTACACATAAGTTAAATACTGTCTGTTTTTTCATTTAACACACAAATATTTGATAGCTTATTTGTACACTGAAATTTAAAGTTGATATTTGTGTGCTACATGAAAAAACAGTCAGTATTTAACTTATGTGTAAAACAGAACACTTATTTGCACCCCTTCCATTGTAACATGGTTTTGTCCAGGAGACTGAAATGAGAATCCTCTTCATTTGAGAACCTTAATGAATCAGGCCCCTTGTTCTAAATAATGAAGATAATTTCTATGTATATATTTATTTCTTTTTTTTTTACTTTTTATGTAACCATCCAACCATCTCCCATACAATCTATACACTTACCTACCAACTTCTCACGAAATAATCCAGGTACCAATTAGAAAACCGCAAGCAAACAGAATAGAATATATTGCCAATATCTGCCTGATTCTGAAAGCATGTTTTGCGTGTACTTCACAAACATAGACCAGATTTCACGCTGTTTGTTGTTTACCTCCTTATACTGAATTAACAGGGGACTAAAATTGGGCTAGTGTTGCAGATATGTATGGCAGTGAGTCCTCTAATGACATATGTTGCTTGCAGTATGAAAGAAAGCACACCATATAAACTGTGAGCTCCCAAGACTCATATATGTGAGTGCACAAATCATCCATGTGTCATTAATTCTAAGGAGCAACTCGTTAGTGATCTAGTTAAGCTGCTATTGCTATCCCCTTGCACATCAAAGTCAATTTTAACCTATTTATAGAAAAGTAAATTTGCACAGACCTCCACCGAGGAATTTTAGGATTTCCATCAATTATGTAAAATAATTATTTTAGTGCTTAATTATGCAAATGATTTAGGTAAAGTTAGGTGCAGTAACTAGCGCTCCCGGTTTTTATCGGTGTTATAACCCACTGATTCAGCATGGAGTGATAGGCGTTAGGATAAAACATCAAAGAAAAGCCATAGTAGATCAAATGAGAGGAGGTTTCAGATCTATAAGGTCATAAAGTACTTATGCATTTATAATTGTGGTAAATAAAAAAGACTTAGGCCACTTAGGTCTCTCATCTTTTTAGGTAACTTGTCCCCCGTCCTGGATAAAGACTAGTTTTTCACAGATACCGAGCACTTACGGCAGCCCTGAACCATGTAGAAAACTGATGACCTGCATCCAAGTATGATTGTGAGTATTACGTGTCCCACTGTACAACTTGATCCCATATTTTGAGTTGAGCTTATTGTGCTTTGAGAGAGGCATCATGTATTTTTAAGTCCATGGGGGATATTTACTAAACTGCGGGTTTGAATAAGTGGAGATGTTCCCTATAGCAACCAATCAGATTCTAGTTATCAATTATTTAGTACATTCTACAAAATGACAGCTAGAATCTGATTGGTTGCTATAGGCAACATCTCCACGTTTTCAAACCGGCAGTTTAGTAAATATACCTCCCAGTGTAGTACAGTAGCAGCATGCAGAATGCAAGTTTTCCATGTACCTTTGATAGGTGTCCTATTTTGAGTTACACACATCTTTAGATACGCCTTGTAGGAGGTGTAACACGTTCATGCGTCTTGGTACGCACTATACAAAATTTGTCCGGATGTGATATCCTTAAATCAACAATTTTAAAGAAAAAAGTCCCGATCAGCATGCTGATTCATGTATATACCCTAAACACGTTTTACAAGATTTACCTTCAGATCTGTGCTCTTCATCTGTCATAACCATCGGCTGAATAGACGGTGACTCTGCACACTCCATAGAGATCTATGGACACTGCCGGTACTGAGTGCATACACACTGCAGGATTGGAACGACATTGTTCCATCGTTGAACGAGATTTTTAGTCCAGTTTAAAAATCAAATGAAACGATACGATGAGCTTTGGAATGATAACCGTTCATCGTTGCAGAGTACACACTAATGGGTTACCGGCCAGAACGGCGAGAACTGACACAGGAACAGTTAGTCTGTGTATTATTCTCCATCAGCTCTCTGTAGCTAGTGTTAGGTTTAGGAAAGGGTTAAGGGGAGAACGGGGGTCATGTGCGGTGTCCGTTGACTAGGCCCCTCAATATTGCATGCTATGTCAATTATAGAACTAGTAAAATGTAATTAGGTCAGAAACACTTAAACCGATATTTTTTTTTTTCTTTTTTTAATCAGTGTTGAGTTTAAATGGTATGCCTGACATGTAACTGAAAGACTAATTATACGGATGCAAGACCTTAGTAGCACAACCTACACGAACATTGATCTTTTACACTATAATTTGAATACTTCACAGCAATTCATCAACATCCTTTGTTCACGTAATCCTTGTTTTGTCTCTCCTTCATTACCAGAATGTGTCAAATGTTTAACTGATTTCTTTTTAATACAGACTTTGCTCAGAATTAAATATACAGTTAAGCCATATAGAGAGAAAAATAGCTGTACACTATATAAACAAATAAGTTATTATTATGTAAGCTTGTGTCAGGCACCACGAAATCTGAGGTGCCATACAACTAATATATATATCGAGGTGTTTGTGGATTGTTAACATGTTATAGCCGCTTCGATTATGATGTCCGTGTATGCAAACTAGAAGTGACCTATACTGTAACCTATGGTTGAAACCTTTGACTATCTGGTACGTGCAATTTTATTCTTTTGAATAAATGTTTTAACTTGGATAACACACCATGGAAGCGCCCCTGTTTGTTTGATGTTCTAGGATATATATATATATATATATATATATATATATATATATATATATATATATGTGCATTATTTGAAGCCAACAGGCATTGGGGAGTCTTCTCTTCTGGATAAAGAGAAGTTTCAGAAGGTGATAGAAATTGCTGACACCGGTGTATCACTATATACAGGGATAAGTAAAATTAACTGTGGCTGGACCACTTAGAAATAATTTATTGTAGAAATGTATTTAAATTATTAGCGCAGAGGGCTAATTTATATCATTGCAAATGTACTGATTTTGATACTGTATTATATTTTTGTATTAGAAATGTACTGAATTCTGATGCAATAGTCATTTGTTAGAGGAAGTCTGGTTTGCTAATAGCAGGAAATGCTAAGTAAGTCTTTTCATGTGAAGCGACAAATTCCAGCTTTGGCCTGAAGGACCGGCAGGGGGTCGTTACCTGTGTACATGTCTTGTTAGAGACACAGGCAGCCTCCTAACAATATAGACAGCACATTTGAGGAAATCAGGTTGGTGTGAAAGGTAAACTGTATTAGATGCAAGATTAGATTATATATTGAAGTTAAATTATTGAATGTGATTTATCAGTCTTTGCGGAGCAATCTAGGATCAGGGGGCGGTGTTACCCCCTGCTAACAGTTGTGTCAGAATCTGTATAAAAAGGAGCTCTGTTTGACCATGTATTTTTATTATTCCATCTGTAACTCTTGGAAGATCGCTTGTACCACAAACAAAGGACACTTGAGCTAATAAAACATCACTGCTTCAAGATCCTGCTTTGACGACTACTTACTCTGCTATATTTCCTGTGACCTGCAGATTAGACCAAATCTAATCCATTATCCGGCTGTTCTGAGGTTGGGACCCAGTACCAATGCTTTTCCCGCTACCGGCAGCTCCGGCCAGTGTGATAGGCCAGGGGGAACCATCCGCAGCAACCCTGATCTGAATGCAAGAGATCAGTGGTACCAGCCCAGGTGTATCAGCAACGGGGTACACTAGCAGGGAGAGCTACCCAGAAGGAAGCTGTTCCAGGTGCCAGTGTAGGAGTCCAGTAGTGACAGCAGGCTCCTCCTACTGCGATAAGGGAGGCATATTTGGGATAAAGAAAGGGGTCAGTGGCAAAGCAAGCCCAGCCGGTCCCCAACACAGGCAGACAGGGTGGCATAAGCGGTTAATCCTGTCACATTAACCTTATTGCCTCAATATATTGATAAATAGACCCCTCTGTGTCGTACATGTTTAATATAAAAACATAAACAGACGAAACTGCAAAATAAAGACATGAAACCATTAAAGGCAACATATTTTCTGTATGAATTGTAATGTATTGTAAATCAATTAGTATGTAAGATTCAAACATTTTATCACAAAGGAATTGTTTGAGACTTTTTAAAAAAAGAAAGTAGCTATGTACTTGATGCACATTCCTTGTAGTTTATAGACCTGGGCAATGTTTCCCAGGTGAAGTATTACTGGTGATAAATTTAAGTAGCACCTACCCTTCTGCTGGATTTCCCTGCTGCCTGTCTGCCTTTGTCACCTGAAATAATAACTCCAAGGTCCCTTTTCTCCCTCAGTTGACATAACAGTCTCATTAATCCCATATTCTGCCCTTGGCTTGTTTCGGCCCAGATGCATTATTTCGCATTTATGTTTTTACTTTCTGTATAAAACACCTTTCCCCCTCCCCCCCATTCTTCTCTTATTACACACACTATTCCTACTTGCTTTAATATGTTTAATATCTTGACATTACTTTTTAGGTGCTTTTCATATTAAATTCACTGTTTCATCAAGTGACAATGGTCGGTTTAAGTATCATTGAATAACTCACAGTACCTCCTGCAAGTCCAAATTTTCTATTTCACAGCCTGATGTCTGAGATTTTTGAGGGCATATCGATTCATCATCATCATCATCATTTATTTATATAGCGCCACTAATTCCGCAGCGCTGTACAGAGAACTCACATCAGTCCCTGCCCCACTGGATCTTACAGTCTAAATTCCCTAATATACACACACAGACGGAGACAGACTAGGGTCAATTTTGTTAGCAGCCAATTAACCTACCAGTATGTTTTTGGAGTGTGGGAGGAAACTGGAGCACCCGAAGGAAACCCACGCAAACACGGGGAGATCATACAAACTCCTCACAGATAAGGCCATGGACGGGAATTGAACTCATGACCCCAGTGCTGTAATGCAGAAGTGCTAACCACTGCGCCACCGTGCTGCCCTAGCGGTATATTTGACCCCTAATGGTGCTAGGTGTCAATATCACTGTTCTCACAAGATTGAGATATTCTAGAAATCACAGAGCGGTGATAAACAACCTGACACACTTCAACGGCTGCAGGAATAGCGCTTTAACCTTCAAAAGCGCTGCATGTTACCTTCAATCTCACTAATACGTTAAAACAATAGATTTAATCAAAGAAAGACACCATTTTATTCAATAAGAGCTGGGGCCATGTTGCCTCTCATTGATATAGAGCCAGTCTGGCCAACCTGTGGCTCTCCAGGTGTTGTGAAAATACATGTCCAAGCATGCTTTGCTTGCTGTCAGCTGGCTATCTACTAGCAAAGCATGCTGGGTCTTGTAGACTCACAACACCTGGAGAGACACAGTTTGGCCAGGCTTGGTAAAGAGCATCTGGTGTCTAATTCCTTGAGTCCTTCTTTAATGTTATTGCACATTTGATGCTTAAATGACAGCACTTTACTAGGACCAAGTTGTGAGCAGGAAGCCTTCAGGTAAAGTTATGTTTGGGGTCTGATTGGACGTCTACAGTGACATGTAAATATATTATTCAGTAGGTAGCATGTATTACTTCCCAGCTCCATAACAGACAGATGAAGCTTCTTCCATAAGTAGAGTGTCCTAGTGGAAGCTCTTAAAGCAGGGAATGCAGTATTCTATGTTGCTGTGTTATCATTAGCTCCGCCTCTGAGTGCAAAGCAAGTCTGCAAATCTGTCACTCAGTGCTGTGATCCTGCAGAGCAGGAGGACTGCCCATCCAGTCTTCTGCCAAAACGCTGAATGCAGCACTTTCATCCAGCTCTGTGGGAGAGAACAGAGAGAAATGAGGCTTGCTGCAGAATCAGCTCCCTCTATTTTCTACATGGTGAAGCGGGTGAGAAAGCGGAGATGGGATTGTCTTAAACTGGTCTTCCCCTTTAAACTTTGCTGTCTATTAGCAAAACCAAAATCATCTTGCATATTTACAGTTGCTTATCCAGACAGATACATTACTTTATCATTTAACCTTTTATCCAATCAACTGTATTAACAGCCGTAGCACTGTCTAGTTCTCTGCATAGATATGAAAGGAAATGGGTTTGTATAATGTATCAGGTGTTGGAAATATAACTCAGCAGTCACGTGCTTCAGACCCCTGAGACAACACACCCCTCACTTCGAACCTGTGCTTGTAACTCATTAGTGCCAAAAACACTGATTTTGTTGGGTGGACAAACCCTTTAAATGATAGGTTGTTAGAAAACGTTACATGTTGGTGAGCAGACTAACTTTCATAATTTTGTGATGAGCTGGATACATGTATATTTTTTCTACAAACCTGATGCAGTTAGAGGGTCCAAAACGAAATGTAGATATACTTTTTTTTTTCAATTTTATTTTAAGAGCAATATATTTTTGTTTTTTTTACTTATTTAGTCATTATTTCATTTTTGAATCTATTTAATGTTTAGCTAGAGAAATCGTGTTTAGAGGACTCTGATGGGTCTTCTCTACTGCCAGCACTGATCGCTTCAGTGTAACCAGGATTCCATAGTAGTTACCATGCCAACCATTCTCCTTGTACTGGAGTGCCGGGAGAGCAGCAAATGAATACAATAAGTTGAATATAGTTATGTTTGATAGTTTTTCTAAACTGTACTTAATGGATAAAAGTGTATATGAGTATAGTAATAAAAGTGAAAAAAAGAATAATGAGATATAGTAATTAAGGAAAAAGAGCTATAACATTAAAAAAAGCTATAGCAGCAGAATAAAAAGAAGAAACTGAAAATTGTTAATTGGTCAAATTATGTTAGGGTAGTTTAATCACTATAATGGATTTTGCTGAGTGAGAAAATTAATACAATTGCGAATAGATGAAAACACAAAAGAATGTGAAAATGAATATATGTAAATCATCATCATTATCACCATCATCACCAGCTATTTATATAGCACCACTAATTACAAAGCTATGTACAGAGAACTCACTCACATCAGTCCCTGCCCCATTGGAGCTTACAGTCTAAATTCCCTAGCACACATACACAGACTAGGGTCAATTTAATAGCAGTCAATTAACCTACTAGTATGCTTTTGGAGTGTGGGAGGAAACAGGAGCACCCGGATAAATCCCACACAAACAGGAGGAGAACATACAACCTCCACACAGATTAGCTCATGGTAGGGAATTGACTCATGACCCCAGCGCTGTGAGGCTGAAGTGCTAACCACTGAGCCACCGTGCTGCCATAAAATAAATAACAAATTAAACAAATAGGTAAAAAGAATGACCTATTAAAGAACAATACAAAATATGACGGTTGCAGTGATATTCCACTGTGTAGGCCCTTACATAAATGGGACTCTGTATTGAGCTGTCTTATGTCTATGGTGGTTCAACAAGTGGCCCAATCCATCCACACTTCTACGACAGGAATATCTTACTGGATTATAATATATATACACATTTTTTTTATGGATTGGCTTCCTTTCTAAAATTAGTAAGAGCATGAACATAGCACTTCATCCATTCGCCGGTAGCGTTAGGCTGCCGGACAAGGGGGAAAAGGCTTTGTGACCGAGGGGTGTCTTCAACGGGGATTTGCCCCAATGTCTATTGATATTTGACCCAACGGTGTAATAAATAGACTCCTTCATGTGAAACATAGATATTATCTCAGTGTGTCTCTGTAGGTGTGTTATACATATCTATATATTTTATGTATTAATATTACATAACTGTAAACAATTCCAATCTTACAGATTTTGTTAAAAAGGGATGTAGTTGGTGCAATTTTGGGCATGGTTAGGCTGGATCGGCATAATTTGTTTGATTTGGGGGTCATGAATTTTGGCAGGTATGAGGTTAATACTATGCACAACAATTGGATAAATGCAATGTAGCTTTTATTTACAATTAGAATTCAATAGAATTAATTTTCATCTTGCTTTTATATAAAAGTTCAATACAACCCGCGGCAGGGTCCCATAAAAGCTGGAGAGCCACAGTTTGATTTGCTCCTTTATCAGCAAATTCAACAAAAAAAAAAAGGAACATTAAAAGGATAAAGTCAAATAAAATCAACAAAAACTATTTTCTATGATGCTCCCTATTAAAGTAATTTTATCGCTTACCAATACAACATTGTCCAATGCGATTGTCGTGGTTCCAAAGCACAAAGATATTTAATTGCAAAATATAGCAGGATTTACAGCAAGCCATTATTACGCATTAAAGATGTTACAATAAAGCAGGAAAGTATAAAAACACAGAATACATTACATTTTCCTTATAGTGCTTCACCCAGGCCCAGGGGATACAGTCATGCTCACATGTAGTCAGGATCAGAGGGTGAGAACAATGGTCAGCATGCTTATATGTAGCTTCAGTATAGAAAAAACTACTGAGGTACTACTAATGAGGTCTTCATTGGTCCAGAGTTAATGATATTCCAGTTGCCTGCTGGGCATAGGTCAGTTCATTTGATCCTTCCAAAGGGTTCCCCCAACTGTTGTCTAGTGTCTTCACTCTGAATAACCAGTTCAAACTCACCCACAAACAAAGTACTTATGAGTATTAATTTCATATTGCTTATATGATGCGATCGCTACTACTACTCTGTCCAAAACGGGTTAATGCTGGTGAAATAAGCTTTAATATGAGACCAGACTCTTTACCTTTCACAAGACCTGAGCCATAAATACCTACACTATAGTATTATGTATGCATAAATAAACAATCTAATACATTTATCTAATAAATAAATGTGTATTGGAACCTTAATAAATGTGTATTATTTACAAGTGAATGTGTAAGTGTATGTGTAAGTGTGCGTTATTTATCGTGCGATTGCGTCATAACACGTGGCGCACTGATCGCAATCGCATTGTAAAGCAATATTAATATGGTTTACTTCATCAAATTATTTGACTTCGACACTCCCTAACCAATGTGATCCTAAGTGGTCCTCAGTTTGCCTATAAGGCTAAATAACATAATAATTCTTACCTATATGGTATACTAAAAGTATAGGGAAAAAAATAATACCAAATTGTAGCAAGATACATAATAATATAAATAAACTATTTCCAGAGTGAATTTAAATAAGTTTATATGCCAAGTCTTTCCACCTCTCTAACAAGCTTCAATCCTTGGGAATACAACATATGTTAAAGTGAAACCCTGCAGCTATCATGTGCACATTACTAAACTCTGAATTTCTGTAAGACCGTTCTGCAAAGAGAATATATTGCTCAACTATCTGACAGATCCAGGGCACAACAGTTTTAGTATGCAAAAAGAAATTAAGGCTGAGCCAAACGGTTTCAGAAATCATGGAGTACCGAACACTCATTCATCTGTCAAGTCTACTTGTATGATTTATCAAATCTATTTTAAAACACAAGCTTCATGATATGTACTTTTCGAAGCTTCATATTTTTTTTGCATTTGCCAGTGATTTGCCAACAGGACATTAATGCCTTCAGGACCGAATATGATTCGTATGTGTATGACCAGACCCCTTTTCCACATATTCATATATATTCTTTTTTTAGTTTTCTCAGACAAGTGGGTTTTTTTTTGTTAGTGTACTGGGATAAATATTCTTTTATTTAGAAATGAGAATTGTATTTTTTTTATTTGTAAGCAATTAGTGGAATCTCCCAAATATTTTGCTAAATTTATTCTACGACTTTGAAAGTTTATCGGAATATCTAATATTTGTACTTAATTACAGACTGTTCTCATTAATAGGTATCATAATAAATGTTGTATATAAACTGTGTGTTTTTTTTAATATCTCTCTACATTTTTTAAAACATTTTAAATGTATATTTGTACTTTTAATACAAACAGCTTGTATCTACATGCAATGATGTCTTCTCTTATATGTTAGTGGCATTTAAGCTATCGTTCAAGCAGGCTAACACAAGTTATCTAACACTAGAGGGTTGATTTGTCAAACCTTCTAAAAAGTAAATGTGGAGTTGGCCATAGCAACCAATCAAATTCCAGCTATCATTTATCTAGCACATTCTAGAACTACACTGGGTTTAAAGGGTTCGGTCAACCACCTTCCCAGGCTCCCACATCCCCCTTCCATGAGGCTCACACTCTGCTTTATTCACAGCTGGTGACCAATGAGGCTAGATCGGTATCGCCAGTCATCTGCTCAAATCCTGCTATGGGGCCAGCGATGCACCATTCCGCCTGTGGACCCTGTCATAGTACAAGTTCAAGCAGCTTTTAGGAAGTTTAGATGGACACAAAGGGACTTTATGCAACCCCAGACTAGACACATGCATCAGATCAATCAGAATGGACTTTAAGATACAGACAACAAGACGTGCATCAGCAAAACAGAACAGCCCATGCCCCAGACGGAATATATAATCATTTATTCCAAATTTCTGGGATTAACGGTTTGAGAGGGAGCACAGTGCAAATACTATCGTAGCAATTGCAGAGGTACGTAACGCTGTAGTATCCCACTTACCTGTTGTGCCCCCTTCCACATGCCAGCACACCCTCTTCAAACACTCCCTTAAAACCCACCTGTTCAGTGAAGCCTACCCCCTGCCCTTCACTACCTACCCATTCATGATCCCTCTTCACCCCACACATAAAAGTTTGTTTTAAACATGTTTTACTAGTACTTGTGAGCCATACAGCACAAGCTAAATGTACAAAACAATGGCTGCTTTTGCATACCCAAATGCCACTCCTCTGCCATTCTCCATTGCTCAAACTTGCAATATAAAGATGACATGAGATCCACAGTATTAACCTTGTCCTCTTTTATAAGTATCATACTCAAACTACTTGTGATTTGAGAAATCACAGGCACAGGAGGCTTCACAGACTCCTCAGAGCACTTAGGGGCACATTTATCATTTATCGGCAAAAATGAGAAATGGTTATCAATCCTTATCGCATGGATAAGGATTGAACTATTTCTCAAATTTATTAAAAACGGATCACAGAAACAGCAGTTCCGAAAAACTGCTGTTTCAGTGATAAAAAAAAAACATACTTACCTCCCTCTTGGGGACGCGCTGTCTCCTCCTCCAGGTGTTCTTCGTTCCTCTTCATCCTTCAATTGCGCATGTGCAGTTCGAAGATCACCGCTCTGTCTCTGAAACGAGAGCTGTGAGTGACAGGGAGGGATCATGTGATCCCTCCACACATGCGCTGTCCAGCTCTGCTCTTCGGAGCAGCAAGAAAACACACTAGGGTTTGATCATATAACATGTTTATCTATGAGATGGACTCATTGTAATATTTACTGCAAAATGAAAGTGTTAATTTATGTTTCACTGTAGAAACATTTTATCCACATTTTCATTCTAAGTCCCAACAAACAGAATCATAATTAATGTACATTAGAAATGTTATCTCCTAGAGAATACGTTCAAATAACACAATATTAACGGATATTAATTGGTTTTGAACATATTCATTTGTGTAAATGATCTGATCCCCAGACACAGAAGGCTATGAAATATTAATATCATGCATTTTAGTTTCAAAATAGAGTTACATGTATAGGCAAGTGTATACAAATATATACAGTCAGGTCCATAAATATTGGGACATCGACACAATTCTCATATTTTGGTCTCTATACACCACCACAATGGATTGGAAATGAAACAAACAAGATGGGCTTTAACTGCAGACTTTCAGCTTTAATTTGAGGGTATTTACATCCAAATCAGGTGAACGGTGTAGGAATTACAACGGTTTCTATATGTGCCTCCCACTTTTTAAGGGACCAAAAGTAATGGGACAATCTACTCCAAAGCTATTTCATGGACATGTGTGGGCTATTCCCTCGTTATTTCATCATCAATTAAGCAGGTTAAAGGTCTGGAGTTGATTCTAGGTGTGACATTTGCATTTGGAATCTGTTGCTGTCGACTCTCAATATGAGATCCAAAGAGCTGTCACTATCAGTGAAACAAGCCATCATTAGGCTGAAAAATCAAAACAAACCCATCAGAGAGATAGCAAAAACATTAGGTGTGGCCAAATCAACTGTTTGGAACATTCTTAAAAAGAAAGAACACTCCGGAGAGCTCAGCAACACCAAAAGACCCGGAAGACCACAGAAAACAACTGTGATGGATGACAGAAGAATGTTTTCCCTGGTGAAGAAAAACCCCTTCACAACAGTTGGCCAAATCAAGAACACTCTCCAGGAGGTTGGTGTATATGTGTCAAAGTCAACAATCAAGAGAAGACTTCACATAAGTGAATATAGAGGGTTCACCACAAGATGTAAACCATTTGTGAGCCACAAAAACAGGAAGACCATCCTATGGACAGATGAGACAAAGGTCAACTTGTACCAGAATGTTGGGAAGAGAAGAGTATGGAGAAGGAAAGGAACTGCTCATGATCCAAAACATACCACCTCATCAGTGAAGCATGGTGGTGGTAGTGTCATGGCGTGGTCATGTATGGCTGCCAATAGAACTGGTTCCCTTGTATTTATTGAGGATGTGACTGTTGACAAAAGCAGCGGGATGAATTTTGAAGTGCTTCGGGCAATATTATCTGCTCATATTCAGTCACATGCTTCAGAACTCATTGGACGGTGCTTCACAGTGCAGATGGACAATGACCCGAAGCATACTGCAAAAGCAACCAAAGAGTTTTTTAAGGCTAACAAGGGGAATGTTATGCAATGGCCAAGTCAATCACCTGACCTGAATCCGATTGAGCATGCATTTCACTTGATGAAGACAAAACTGAAGGGAAAATGCCCCAAGAACAAGCAGGAACTGAATACATTTGCAGTAGAGGCCTGGCAGAGCATCACCAGGGATGAAACTCAGCGTCTGGTGATGTCTATGGGTTCCAGACTTCAGGCTGTAATTGACTGCAAAGGATTTGCAACAAAGTATTTAAAAGTGAAAGTTTGATGTAGGATTGTTTAGTTTGTCCCATTACTTTTGGTCCCTTAAAAAGTGGGAGGCACATATAGAAACCGTTGTAATTCCTACACCATTTACCTGATTTGGATGTAAATACCCTCAAATTAAAGCTGAAAGTCTGCAGTTAAATCACATCTTGTTTGTTTCATTTCAAATCCATTGTGGTGGTGTATAGAGTCCAAATATGAGAATTGTGTCGATGTCCCAATATTTATGGACCTGACTGTAGATACTGATCCTCACAGATGAATATATATAGGATAATATACTACCTAGTGTAAATAATAATGATATTAGTAGATAGCAATTTTGTGACTAATAAAGACACAAAGCAACATGCCATGGTTTTTTATAGAGAACAGAATTCTGATAATTGACAATGTTCCTAATAAATGATGAAATAGTGACATCACTAGTCACTTATTATAAGTTATATCACTACTCTCATTTCTAGTAGAGATGCTCAGGCTCGGTTCCTTGAGAACCGAACACACCCTAACTTAGGGGATCCGAGTACTGAGCCGAGCCAGCCCGGTACTGTCGCACGTCCTAGGAATTGAAAATGAGGCAAAACGTCATTGTGACGTAGTCGGATCTTGAATCTAGCGAGTTTTGGATTCCTTTTTAAGATCCAACATAGCGGGGGGTGGGAGGGAGGGCGGACAGCCATTTTTCTTTTCTGCCACTGCTGTGTGCCAATGTGTCCTAGATGTGCTAGGAACTGCCGTGTGTCTGTGTCATTGCTCTGTCGCTTCCAATCCAGCCAGGTCGCTGCAGTATTTGTCCGAAAGTGTATGAAAATAATATTGTGACCTGTGAGGTGGTCTAAATTGACTGCAAGTGACTCGAAATTAGTGTTATTGGGGTTAATAATAATGTAGGAACAAAAAAAGAGCAAAATTATGTGGTTTTAGCATATTTTAGGATTTTTTCTAAAAATCGAAAACCAAAACACATGAGGGCGGTTTTGCCAAAATCAAAACACGAAGCTAATCCAGATCCAAAACCAAAACCACTTCACGGGGTTCAGTGAGCATCTCTAATTTCTACAAGTTTTATAGAGGTTTAGTCAGCTATACCTATGGCTTGTGTACTATAACTTATCTATAATAGGTCCTATCCTATGATTCCTAAATATTATAAAGAGTTGTACAGCACCTTCCCATCTCATTGAGATGCCTGTCGTCTCTTTTGATGCACATTTTGGTAGAGCTTTTGTGACGAAATGAGTTTGATAACCCTGTGAGCATGTCTCATTTCTCACATAATGTGGATTATAGTACTTTTTATAGCCCATGCTGTTTGTTCCCCAGCTCACCAGACTACAACTGCATTGTCCAATAACATGTGGCTAAGGGGACATTGTAGTTCAGTGTACATATGTATATTGTTTATTGTATATTGATAACTTGAAGTAAGGTTGCTATTCATTGTCCTTAAGTCGAAGCCAGGGGGATTGTGGGTAGGGATCAGGTTGCCAAGTGCTGGAGTAGAAAAACTAATTAGTGTCCATTGTTCTCACCAGGCTAGTCCAGAGAAAGGCTATCTAACAGGGGGGGTTCTCTGGAAGGACAGCTCATCTTCACTCCCCTGTCCAACTCCCCCCCCTCCCTAGTCCAGCACTGACCAATGGTTAAGTAGAATAGACACAGGGGTTTGCCCAGGGAGGGGAAAGACTGTGGAAATTAGACCTGTGATATATAAGGAACAACTCCAGGGGGGAAGGGGGGTGATGCTTGGATTTCATTCAGGAAGGTGCAAGAGGGAGTTTTGAGATTGTGGTTTTCTAACTCGAGTCTATATATGCAGCTGAGAGGGATCCATGGGTCATGAAGTCTGGACAGCAGGTGACTATATCTCCTTAAGTTATTGGGGTAAGGGACAGATGATGTGGTAAATCTGCCTGGCATTTATTTACTGTGTGTACATAATATTGTAGTGTGATTTGTATGACAATAAATATACTGTTGTATTTTTATAACTGCATTTTGCTTGAGTGACCATACAAATCCTAGAAGGTGCTGGGTAGCACTGGGCCAGATATACCCGGTATCTTCACATTTTTGGTGGCAAGCAGTGGGGTCACTCAGTCCCAGGTTCTCTCTGGGTAGAGCTGCAGGGGAACTGTATCGTGATACATTCCAGGGCTCTGCAAAGCAGTTAGCACTAGAAACCAGTTACCACATTATCCTGAACTTACTCCTAAAGACTTTAAGGTAGAAAGTGTCACGAAAAGCGTTGTGGGCTTTAGGCGAGGGAAGATGCCGCCTAAGTGCCGATTTGATAAGGGGAAGCGCACCCCGCCAGAGGAGAGCGGAAGATGGAACCGTGTCTCAAAGAGAGGAAATCACAGTGAGGTGATCCCTGGAAGTAAAATGGGTGTGAGCTCTAGGAACAAGAGAGCAGATCACAGCCCAGTGTTGAAAAAGTTCCCAAAGGAAGGGATGAAGCAGTCTAGTACACCCAGGAGAAAGGTGTACTGGGATGAAGGACTGTGGGAGTGTCTGCAGGATTGGGATATGGATGTGTTGCACCACCCCACCACAATACAGCACATTTTGGATTATTGGGATGAGAGTGCCAAAAGATTATTATGTGGGAAGGAGCCAGTCTACAGGAGAAATTGGAGAGCCTGTTGGATGTGTTCCTAATGTTGAAAGAGGAGGCATGTGCCTGTAATTTTCAGGATGAACCAGAATGGGATGATTTTACACATGAAGTTATTTGTACTATGCAGAATCTGGCCAAGGGAGAATCCAGATACAACAATATTCAGCAGTACAAACCAGATGGGAATGGACTATTACAGCACAGTGACATGCCTGATGAATCCCCTGCAAATGTACTAATAGAATATGTCCCATTAGCAGATTCTACAGATCCACTAGAGACAATGAGTATGGAGGAGCTGATAGTGGAATGCCAGATCCGGGGTGTACCTTACCTGTACGGCACGCACAGGGATATCCTCAAACGTCTTTTAAAAGATCAGGAGAATCCCATCAATGCCTTCAGTGTCTATAGGAAATGGATGCTCACTTTGGGTCCCCAAATACCTCTCTGGGAACAAATGCAATGTCTGCAACAGAGTTTTGAAGAAGCAGAGGATGAGGTATGGCGACAAGGACTTACGGACACTGAAATGTGGCAGGATCAGTGTTATCGAGTGAATACTGATAAATGCCAATTGCAATATCTTTTGTCACACTCTAAAAAAATGGCTGCTCAGTCTGTTAATCAGGGGGAGGTCCATCCCAGTGGATTATACACAGTTGCCCAAGCTACTATCTTGGGGGACACTGGAGAAGAACTGCTTGATTCTAGCTATCATTTTGTAGAATGTACTAAATAAATGATAGCTAGAATCTGATTGGTTTTTCAAACCCCCTGGAAAACTCTCAGCTCGATACATTTACTCCCAGATGTTGTGAAACTACAAGTCCCGGCATACCCTTCCAGCAATAAGCTGCTAATATTGGCAAAGCATGCTGGGATTTGTAGTTTCACAACACCTGGAGTGTCACAGGTTAGCCAACACTGACCTAATGGATAAAGCTGAAACAGGAACACTTTCACAAGACATCTCCTTAGGCTGAATAACATGGCTTTATATACTAGACATGTTCACTTCTTTATTTATGTTTATTTATATGTTTATAGCCAAGAATATTTTCAAATGTCAAAATAATTTTCAAGCCTTTGCACCCAATTATAGTAGGATGGTTGGATGTAATAAAAATCAGTCAGGCGCTCTTATTATATACCGATTATGCATGTTTGGTTGGCCGTTTATATGCAGTGCAGCGTGAAAGTGATCCACGTGATTGTAGTACCATAGGATTTAGCTAGATAGCAGTGGTAAGAATTATTCATAGCCATCCTCACTGGTTTCATGTAGGATGGTATGTCTGTATACATGAATACTCTTAAATTAATGTGTGAGATGTAGAGAATTAAAAATGAGCCCAACTCACTTACTGGCTGCGCACACTAAATATATTATTATTATTTATTTATATAGTGCCAATATTGCGTAGTGCAGTATAGAGAATATTGGTTATTCTCATCCATCCCTGGCCCATTAGAGCTTACATTCTAAATTCCCTACCACATACACACACACACACACACACACACTAATTTCCATATTTCTCAGCAGCCAATTAACCTACCAGTATGTTTTTGGAGTGTGGGAAGAAACAGGAGCACCCGGAGGAAACCCACGCAAACACGGGGAGAACATAAAAACTCCACACAGATAGGGCCATGGTCAGAAGCGATCTCATGACCCCATATGCTCATGATAATCCCTCCTACAACTCATCCTCTTTAATTTTTACTGGGAAAAATGGATGGTTGTTAAATGAGTATATGAGTATATAGCAGTAAATAAGTAACAAAATAAGTAACAAAATAAGTAAAATATAAAATAATAATTTAGATTTACATAAACTTACTTCTATGCTGCCCTTGAACAGTGTTGCCCTTGGCAAGTGCCTAGTTTGCCTCTATGGTGATTACGGTCCTTACACAATTTAGTTCTCTCCACATAATTGGATCTGGTCTAAAATTACATTATTAAAAACTTATTAAACATGGTTCCTAACTCATAGTTGGCTACTCTCCCGAAATAACAGGAAGGCTCCCGAGCTTTGTTTCCTAGCAGGGGGCGGAACTATGTATGATTATACGCCCCTGCTACTTCCTAATCTCTCGGAGGAGAAGTTTAAAAATTAGGCATGTATGCCCCAACTATGGGATTTTATATTACTGCCTAATTGATTGTTGCTGCACCCCATACTGTGCATATATCATCATCATCAACATTTATTTATATAGCACCAGCAGATTCCGTAGCCCTTTACAAACAGTTGGGAACAAACAGTAATAAAACAATACTGGGTAATACATACAGACAGAGAGAGAGGTAGAGGGCCTTGCTCGCAAGCTTACAGTCTACAGTGCTACATCATATTGAATATTTGTCCAGCTAGAATGCAAAGGTTACAAAATATTTAGTGGGCTGTATGATCAGTCACACAGCAATGTTGGTCAGAGGGCTGTTGTCTTGTGTTAGCTGTGTAGAGGGTGGTAATAGGGTAACCTAGGGAGATTAAGATGCTGGTTGAGGAATATTATAAGCTTGTCTGAAGAGGTGGGTTTTCAGAGAATGCTTGAAGGTTTGAAGACTAGAGGAAAGTCTTGTTGTGAGTGGGAGGGAATTCCGAAAAGTGGGTGCAGCCCGAAGAAAGTCCTGTAACCAGGAATGGGTGGATGTGATGAGAGTGATCAGATTCTAGTTATCATTTATTTAGTACAATCTACAAAGTGAAAGCTAGAATCTGATTGGTTGCCATAAGCAACACCTCCACTTTTCAAACCCAATGGAAACTCACAGCTTGATACATTTACTCCCTGGAGTCCTTTCTTTACACAGGTAGGAGGAGGGCAAGGCAGAATGACCAAAGTTTGGGCACCCCTGGTCAAGTCACATGTTTCACTGAGTTTCTAACTGGGCATAAATTAAGTTTTGCATCCTGGTCACAAAAATAATGTAATAGTATTTATTTATTAATTAAGAGTTTTTTCAAATATGAATGTGTTGTTTTATTTCATCTCCTTTTCAGTTCTTATATTTTCTTTTCAAAACCACATAATGATTCATATCATTTATATATATCTAAATCTACGACCTACGATAATATTATGTCATTATACTGTTCTCAAGAAGAGACCAATATTTTTAGGGTGATTTTCATACTATAAAAAAACAATAACACCATTTCTGATTCAGCCCGCCGGGTTAGGAGAATTTACATCTCAGCATTCCTGATAATTATGTCCTGGATATATATATTTTTTTTTTCTTATGAAACTGACGATATTGAATCTAGAAATTAGATTTTATATTGGAATACAGCAGCTTGAAGGCTCCTTGACATTCAAAATACTTGTTAATCATAAATGCGAGTGTGTTTGGCAGTCATGGGGAGAAACACAAATATATAAGTAGAAAGAGTTGGATTGAATAACGCTGCATAAAATTTCACAGTTTAACTAAATTACTCCCAATAATTTCCTCCGTATCGTGCGATGTTTGAACAGGATTATGGCATCAGTCCGACGTAATCTTTGCAACGTCTACAGCAATTAATATTAATATATGCGCTTGTTTGAACCTACAAGCAAAACTAAAAAGAGCCATATTAAGATATTATACAGCAATCAGTATAATGTGAAAACACAAATACGAAATAAACATATGAAACGAAAAGGATGACTTAATATTTGTATCATTAAGTATTGAAATCCAGTTGCTCTATATTAGGGGTCAGGGAACTTTTTTACCTTTAACCCCCAAATATATTTAGATACGCCGACGTTACCCCCTTGATTTGAAAGGAAGGAAATCATATATTATTAATTATTGGAATTTAAAATTTTATTGAATCTATTCAAATTTTTTTTGAAAGCTTCAACTTCAAAACTTCAGGTTTTGGAGAAATGATGTTGCTTCATTTTTGATACGAGAGCATCAATATTGGGGTATTTTGATGTCAGAGCAATTTGGATACAGTCTTCAGCGTCCAATCGATTTCTCTGCTTTGTTTTTATGTTCGTTAGAGTGGAAAATCCTTGTTCGCAAAGGTAGGTTCTTGAAAAAGGCAACAACTTTTTGACTCCTCATGTGCAATTTTGATGCCTTTGTAGCTGTTGACATCCAAAAATATGACAGATCTGCTTTGTTTTCAAATGCAATACGTGCTTCGTGCATCGAAGCTCAAGAAGTGTCTCTGTTACCCTTGAGGCTCTTCCGATACAACAGCAATTTCATATTTAAAGGGGTCTACAATCCAACTGACAGCATGTGAATCGGCAGAATTACCCCCAGGAATTTCATTTTTACCCCATTTGGGGTAATTTACCCCTGTTCCCTGACCACTGCTCTGTATTATACAGCCAGTAGGTTTTTGCAAAAAAACAACACCAATATTTAGAATTATTTAGAGATTACAGTACAGAGCAGGTGCAGTCAAAGGTCCAAATGTACAGGAAGCCAAAGCGACCAATCAGCTATTAGCTTTGGTCCAAGGCCGTTGCCGAAATCCTAAAATCCTGGGGCCAATTCCCAAATGTCCTGGGAATCATTTTATAAGGCTTCCTAACATTACAAAACCCCACTATGATCTTTAGCCCATCCCTAGATATATCAACTAATTCTTTACTCATTACCATGCAATAATATGCCTTTTTCATTATAATTGCCCTTACTTATTCCTAGGACAATATCATCAAAAGAAAAAGCAAGGATAGAGGAAATACTGGATGATTTGGGGCACAAGAACAGTCCAAATTGCTCTATCTAATGTTCTATCATCTAAATGCAAAAGATTCCATTATATAACTTAATCAAACTATTAAAATATGTTATTAAAAGTAGCGAAATATGTGTGTAACAAATGTAAATAAACGTGATTTAAAATACTGACTGTGACTCCTACTTTGATTTAATATTTGTGATAGAATGTGGGTCTGCCCACAGTTGTAATCAGAGTATTATATTAATTAATAGGAAGGTATAAACTTGTAAATAACTGATTAATTGTTCAATATCCAGGATCCTAGGTTAATGATTTGCCTTTAGAAAATAATAAATCATCCATACAAGCAGTAATAAAAGAATACTGGGTAACACATACAGGCAGAGAGGTAAGAGGGCCCTGTTTGCAAGCTTACAATCTATGGGACAATGATTTGATACACAAGGGTAAGTGCTACACAATATTGAATATTTGTCCAGCTAGAATGCAAAGGTTACAAAGTATTTAGTGCGGCTGTATGCTCAGTTACACAGCAATGTTGGTCAGAGGGTTGTTGTCTTGTGTTAACTGTGTAGAGGGTGGTAATAGGGTAGCCGAAGGAGATTAAGAGGGTGGTAGAGGAATATTATAAGCTTGTCTGAAGAGGTGGGTTTTCAACGCTTGAAAGTTTGCAGACTAGAGGAAAGTCTTGTTGTGCGAGGGAGAGAATCGCTCCTGATACTATTTAATCCCTCCCTTATTTAGCTAGTGCTAACTACCATATTGCTTCTATAGCAAGAAATTTGCTTGCTCAAGGTAGCAGGACTGATTTGCTAACTTCCTAGCTCTCTTATATCTTTGGGTTGGGGCAGTATAAATCAATCTTGTCAATCAGAATTGCAATTAATAGCGGTTTTTCAGATTCAAAATCTACAGTATAATTTAGATCAGTCACAGACAGCAACACCGACGCGCGTTTCGCTGTCTCAGCTTTTTCGCAGCTAAGTCTTGTCTGGGCGCAGTAGAGAGATTAGAGGGCATAGTATTACATTACAATATGATTTTTTGAAGACTGTGGTTCCCGTTTTATAGTCCCTCGGAAGCAGCATATCAGGTTAGTATCTCTCCCCCCTAAATGTTTTTATTTATACCTTAAAGGGACCTATCCTTGGAAGATCTCCCAAAGCGGAACAGTCACATAGACAAACCCCATATTTTTTATCAATACACCATGCAAATGCCCTATGCAATTAAGCAAAATAAATTATAATAATTATTGCAACAGTGTAAAAAACTAACTTTGGTCTTGGCTGCCTAGGGAATGTTAGAACTTAGACTACTGGCTTTCCAATCCCAATTTATGCATGTAAGCTAAAATTTCCAGCTCACAAGAGGATGGGTTAGAAACAAAATAGATATATGCTTTTATTCCCACAGAAAGGAAGCAAAAATGTTAATAGTGATAAAGTACAAATGATTTTGAGAAATAAATTTGGGGGGAATTCCCTTTTCAGCAGGCTACCCTGAGAAGCTCGAGGAAGCATGTGGCAGGCAACCAATGAAATAGTTGCTTTATTGGAGTTGGAGCAGACTGACTTCAGGGCATAGTGACTGCTCAATCAGTGCCAGGATCACCGGCTATTGGTTGGCCATACACAATAAAATAGAAATCATTAAAATGTGGTATATACATAACGTGCATAATCAAGTCTGGACATCTCATTTAAAAAAAAAAACTGTGTTCCTGGCAATAATTGCCTACAGGAGTAGAGTACATTCCTTTTTTTGTGCCGTTGAATATTGCTGTGGTCTTGGGTGCTTACAATTAGAGGATTTAAAACAGACACACAATAGCAAAATCATAATCAACATTTTTATTGCATATAATATGATTGTGAACAAACGCCAATGTTAAAGAAAGAAAGATATTTTAATATTCAAACATCTGCTTTAAAAACACTGAGAAAAAAAGAGCTTCCATAAAAGAAAATGATATGTACAGTTAAATATATCCTGATCCTCTCTAATCTGTTTTAGTAAGCAAACCAGAAAACAGAGAGCAAGATATTTCATTAAAATAATCTAGCACAATCTAAGGGTTTAACGAACAACTTGGATATAATGAGAGAAATAAACCACTCTGATGTCTGAAATCATGACCTGTATGAATTTAGGTAAATCACAGCTGTAATTTGTAAAGCTGCGCTATGAATGAAGAGGCTTCAATTTTATTACAGCTGCTCATTTGCGTTTGATTATAGCAATAGTAATTTCTGCTCATTTCCAACGTACGCCCCCAGTGGTGTGTTTGAGGTACTGCGGTGCTTTCATCGCTGAGGCTCTTTGCTGATATATACAGGGCCATCTTTTCCATTGGGCACGATGGGCAGGTGCCCGGGGGCCCCACGGGCAAGGGGGCCCCATAGGCAGGGCTCCTAATTAGAATAAATAATCCTGCAAAAGAAAAAACCTGCAAAAAAAACCTTCAAGGGTCACTGAGCAAGTACATCTATATACATCTCTATATATTTATATCTATATCTGTATCTCTATACATCTATATATATATATATATATATATATATATATATATATATATATATATCTATATCTATATGTAGGGGCCCCGGTGCACTGCTTTGCCCGGGGGCCCATAATGTTGTTAAGATGGCCCTGGATATATGACATCACATAATCCATTTACACCAGGTAGAAAATGAGGGTTTGATGTTACATGACATTTATGCATAGACAATATATTGTAAATCTACAAGAATGTATTTTTTTGTCTTTTAATAAGCTGTGCTCAGCTGTAACAAGCTTTATTGTATGATTTGGTTCATCAGGGTAACCAGTAAGCACCGATAAGAAAGATTATTATCATCACTTCTCCATAGAATGTGCACTTAAGTCTCCCACACTTCCAATAGTCCCAAATTTGGCTGCAGAGTCCCAAAACTTGGACACTGAAAGGTTGGGCACCTACTAGAAAATGGACGTGGATTTACTTATTAGTGGTTTATTGAAATAGGGTGTTGTTTGGGCAGATCAAGGGTGGGGCTTATTTTGAACCAATTTATCTTTTGTAAGTGTTGGGAGGTACGGTCTACTCCAGAGGACTTACAGTCAGGTCCTGTATTGTCTCACATTGTCCCCCAAGCCCTCAACTCCACCACAAAATAACAACAACAAAAAACAATAAGATGATAACAATGGGACATTAAGACAAGTTTCCTTTAAAGTGCAATCCTCTGTTATGCAGGTGCAAAATGTCACATAGCTAACGTATTTCAAGATCCATGTAACTCAAAAAAAATAAGACTTGTCTGAAAGGGGCATGCTTAATTTGCATATGCACACACCTTAATTTGCATTTGCATATGCACACCTCTTGCTGTGCTGCGCTTGCCAACCAATTACTGTCCTGCGCTTGCCCGCCCCTTACTCACAGACTTGTATCTCCAATCAGACTTTTCTAAACATGTATGATAGACAATCACTGTCACTGGCAGACTGGGAGCAGTGGGTGGAGCCAGGAACCATTTCCTTTCAAGTTGAACACTGTACAATATAACCATATGTGCAAGGGAAATCCTGTGATGTCATCATTTAACAGCACTAGGAGTTTTCCTATTGGAGGACAGTCCAGCCAAGTGCAGAGGAGACCTTAATCTTCTCTGCGACAACAGTAAGTGGCCCATATAATGGGAATTGCCCTGTATGCTATTAATAGTTCTATTTTTACACCGGATTTACATACTAGTGCTTGTTATATGGGAGAGCTATAGAACCTAATTTATGATTAGAGTATACCCACACAAACTCATGAAGGACATAAAGACTCTACACAGGTAGCGCCCTGGTCGTCATCGAATCCATGACCCTAATGATGTAAGTTACTAATGCTAACCACTGCCGGCCATAAAATTAAAGTTAACGTTTGCGTTGACCTATATTATGAGACGTGAATAAAAACAGCAATTCTTGGACATAAAAATAGTTTAGTAAAATAGTAAATACAATTTTACAATACATCTAGTTGTTCATTCCTGTTTATGTTCTTACTATTCACAATTTCTAAGAATTACATAAATGCTTTAAAAATAAAAATAAAAATGAGTATTTTAAGTATATGGCGGTTAATGTGTTTTTGCTTATCTTAATTACTGTATAATTAATTTCAAGGGTTGTTAGCACAATGGGTATTTCCATTGTCCGGGAAAACCTTAAATCTATTAAATCAACATGTGAATCCCCAATCTTCTCGGACCTGCCAACCTCTCCCCTGCCTATTCTAGACATAGCTTGGTGGATGGATTTACCTTAGTTAGGTATACACATTTAAGCTCAGTAAAACACAGGCAGCTCGCTCAACCTCTGGGGGTTGGTTTCCTTGCTCTTTAAATGCTAATTCATGATGGCAGGTCTTTAATCAAAAGAAGACTCTTAACACAAAACAAGTAGGGTCACAACTCTCAGGCTCGGAAAGATCTTTCATGGTCACATATATGTAGATACTTGAAGTATAATGACCTTCTTTGTCTATGAAAACAGAATATTTTCCGTATGGTTCAATGAATAATACACAAGGTCATTTCAAAGCTGCAATTACAGCCAGCATATGGCATGGATGTAAAATAAAATTGCAAATGGGACCTGTTTGATTATATATTAAAATAAGTTGGTTGTATAAACTTTGTTTTCCATAAAGTTGCATTTTACACCACAATTGTCCATAGGATCCTCACATCACTACTTTGTGCCATTATCTAAATCTCAGTCTGTGGCTTCCTGCTGCCTCCATTCCCCTCCTCACATCATGTCACTGCCCCTGTCACATGCAGCCCTGTCCTCACTAACACACCACTCATCTCCTGATATACTCTGTGCTGCCAGAGATCCTGCTCCTTCCACTATATAACTCTCAGTCTGTGGCTTCCTACTGCCTCCATTCCCCTCCTCACATCATGTCACTGCCCCTGTCACATGCAGCCCTGTCCTCACTAACACACCACTCATCTCCTGATATACTCTGTGCTGCCGGAGATCCTGCTCCTTCCACTATATAACTCTCAGTCTGTGGCTTCCTGCTGCCTCCATTCCCCTCCTCACATCATGTCACTGCCCCAGTCACATGCAGCTCTGTGCTTCATACATTTACTCCCTGGAGTTAAGGATTGACTATACAAAGGTGCTCAAACCCTCATCAAACACTAGATATGAGAAATAGAATAATTCTGTTTAGAACCCTTTAATGTATGATCAACTGCAAAAAAACAGGTACCGGGAAGTTATAAGTCGGATTTAATGAATGTTTCATGGTTGGGATAATGAGATTTGTGAATGAATGATACAACAGTATCATAAAGTATAAATACTATATTTATAAAAGTATGACATTTGTAATATTAATGTGTCAGACTCCAGGCAGAGATGTTGAGCTTTACAATGGATGGTTTGGCTCCACTTTGGTTCACATTATTCGTATATTTTGTCATCTAAAATGTACAAGATTTAAAGAAAGACTTTTCTGGAATCAGTAACATAGGATCTCTCTGTTTATTTACTGTACGGTGATGAATTGTCCTTATTTCATTACCACATGAACTAACACAAATAACCATATCCATATTTAATTAAAGATACAGCTAATACCCATATTTACATACGCAGCTATACTTATATTAAAAAAAAATTAAATGCTCAGCTAACACATTTTATAAAATACACAGCTAACATATTTAATGAAATACACATGTAAATATGCAGCTAACACATATTTAACCAACTCCACAGCTAATACATATTTAATAAAATATGCAGATAACACATATTAAGCATTTTGCTGCTAAAGCATTTTTTCACCACTGTGCTGACCTTTTTTTTGTCCCATTTGGGCTCATCACATGCTGATTTCAGTATCAGTATTTCTTACAGTACCCCCGAGTACCCCCGCCAATCATAGCGTGTTTTCAGAAGACATTCGTCTCTTTATTGCCTAAGAATAGAAAGCAAAGTATGTTCTAGGAAGTGATGTAAAATACCAGAAAATAGAGAATTTTTAATTTGTTTTCTTGAAACAGTTGGGCCCACAGTTGAAAAGAGGAGATTGACGTAACTTTCTGGATAGCAGCAGGTCTTAAAAATAAGCATATCTTCCCAAACATCACAATCTATGCGGGACAGTCCCAATTTAGGTGGGACAGTCTCAATTTTAGGGCTCTGCCCCGCCAACCCGATTGGGACAGCTTTGTCCCAATTGGTGGGAAAAGTTGGGAGGTATTCTGTTCACTGCAGTGAATGAGTGCCGTGTGCTCTTGTGCGGGTGGCAGTGAAGGGGTTCGGAGGGGAGAAGTGAATAGGGCAGCCTAATACTTTCAGAGTGCGGCCCCACCCCCTATCAAGCTGTGGCCACTCCCCCGTCCTAATGCTGCCTCCCCAAATGTTGCCGATTCCCGGCTAGTTAAAAAAACAGGGTATGATACATTTACGCCTTGGACTGCATGTAGAAGATTTAGCAATCAAGACATTATAACGCAACCATTGCAATTGCAGCTAATAAAAGCCACCATAGATAAAGTGAATTAAAGGTGCAACTTATACATATGTTTTATAAAATAGACAAAAAGGCAATTAAACTACAGTCATGGCTAAAAGTTTTGAGAATGAAAGTCTGCTGCTTCAGTTTTTATGATGGCAATTTGCATATGCTCCAGAATATCAAGAGTGATCAGATGAACTGCAATTAATTTCAAAGTCCCTCTTTGCCATTACAATGAACTTTATCTCCAAAACAACATTTCCACTACATTTCAACTCTAACACAAAAGGACCAGCTGACATCAGGTCAGTGATTCTCTCATTAACACAGGTGAGAGTGTTGATGAGGACAAGGCTGGAGATCACTCTGTCATGCTGTTTGAGTTAGAATAACAGACTGGAAGCTTTAAAAGGAGGGTAGTGTTTGAAATCATTGTTCTTCCTCTGTTAACCACGGTTACCTGCAAGGAAACACCTGCAGTCATCATTGCTTTGCACAAAAAGGGCTTCACAGACACCTAAATCAACCATTTATCGGATCATCAAGAACTTCAAGGAGAGAGGTTCAATAGCTGTGAAGAAGGCTCCCAAAAAAGTCCAGCAAGCGCTTTAGAATATCCACTTGAACATGATGTTTGCTTAATCCCTGAATGCCATCCCCTCTGTTCATTTGTGTGCGGAATTCAGTAAAACCGGAACCCACTGCTATTAATGTATTTATTTCAATGCAGAAAACCAGGACACATTAGGCTCATTCTGTATACGTGACGCAAAGTACAAAATCCACGTGCGATGTACAAGAAAAGCCCAAGTAAGAGACAACAGACAAGTAGTCTCCTCTGATTTTATTCAATTTAATTCTTTTTGGTTGGTAATTCCATAGTTAATATTTCAAAAGGGAAATTGAATGAGTTTACAATTTAGTTTTCAGCATCTAGGACAGAGGAAGGCAAAGTAACTTGTCCACTATTGCAAATAGTTAACAATGGGATGTGATTCAGAGGCTGCAAGTCACTCAGTGTCATTGTTATACAATCCTTGTCTGGTACCTCTGAGCTACTCCCTCTGTCTAATACGGTATAGCTAACGTATCACTGTATACTGCTTTTAAATGCTGAATGTGTGTCAGCTGATCAAAGGGGATTTAAATAGGACTGAAATGATGATATAACATTAATCCAACTTAAGTGGTTTTCAAAAACTCCTGCAAGCGAGTCACTGGTAGGGAAATATGTTCAAATTCAATTGTAAGTCAGGATATGTCATGTACCGTAAATGGATTTGAACACAGAAAGCTCCAAGGACGTAATTCTCTGAATTTCAACTGCCGACCTGGCTCGTTGTGTTACTAAAGGCTGTTTGTTCAGTGTATTATTTGTGACAATAGGGCAAAATACTGTATCAGAGCTCTGTCAATGCCAGACATCAAGTAAGCCTCTTAGAACCCTACAAATCCAGATACTCGTTAACTGTCCAAATGCTTTCCTGTGAGGATTAGTGTAACACAGAAATTACACACACATTATTATTACAGAAATATAGAGAGATCATAGAATTACATTGTCCGTTTCTTTGCTATAAAATCGTCCTGCGCGGTTCGTTTTACATCTGGCAGACGTGCCCCATCGCAATGTTAAAATCTGACCAAAATTAAGTGACAAAAAAAAAGCATATTCTCAATTATGCTGACATACTATTTTTCTTAAAAAATAATGTTAATTGCTTCTCTGAAATCATTTGCAGTTGACTTTGATCCCAAGGCGGTAAATGTATCAAGCTGAGAGTTTCTGGTGGGTTTGAAAAAGGTGGAGATGTTGCCTATAGCAACCAATCAGATTCTAGTTGTTATTTTGTAGAATCTCCTAGAAATTGTGATGACAGTTTAGGGGCAGGGCCAAATGACGCAATTTGCTCAGGTCTGCTCCCACACCTCCATCTCCACCCGGATCTCCAGGAGGTCAACTAGTCAAAGTTGGCAAGTATGACATACTATCTAGGCGTTACTTGCACATTCTCCCTGAAATAATTTTTCACAAGTAGGCAATTATGGGGATAGTGAATATTTGCAACATGTTTGTAGATAAGCATCACTGCCAGCACAGTGGCCTAGTGGTTAGCACTTCTGCCTCACAGCACTGGGGTCATGAGTTCGATTCCCGACCATGGCCTTATCTATGTGGAGTTTGTATGTTCTTCCTGTGTTTGCGTGGGTTTCCTTCGGGTGCTCCGGTTTCCACCCACACTCCAAAAACATACTGGTAGGTTAATTGGCTGCAATCAAAATTTGACCCTATTCTCTCCCTCTCTGTCTGTCTGTGTATGTTAGGGAATTTAGACTGTAAGCTCCAATGGGGCAGGGACTGATGAGAGTGAGTTCTCTGTACAGCGCTGCGGAATTAGTGGCGCTATATAAATAAATGATGATGATGATGATGATGATGGTTGCATTTTAATGGGGTCCTGTACAACATATGTGAATAAATAATGAAAGCGGAAAGCTGATTCTTCTTTTGATGCTAAATTCTAGTTTAAAAACACTGGCTTGAAAAAAAAATCATCCATTTAAAAGACAGCTAAACCCTCAATTCTAAAATGTTCTTACATGACGTAAAGTTCTATTAGTAAGTGGCTGGACGGCTGTCCATTTGGATTTGTCCTATACTTTTAATTTAATACCATGTTTCTCCTCATTGCATTTTGGTGGAGGAGCCCATTTCTCTGAGTAATGTCACAAAAATCTTTACGCACACAAAAGTACCAGCTGCAAGAAAGTGGGTACCGATGTCCCCTCACCGCCATAAATGAGGTGTTGTGAAATGAGGGGTTAAACATGCACTGCCATTTCTATACCTCATTTCCTACATTAAGACCAAGCCAAAACGGGAGCACTGCCCTGGGACACGGGAACTGGAGACCAGATAAAAGTCTGTGCCCGTAACCAGAAGAGAGATTCATCAGTAAAGATCAAGGAAGCTGGAAGACAGTACTGGCTAGAGGGTTGACTGATCAGGAGAAAAAGAACTACAAGGAGCAGAAATCTTCTTCCTTCTCCCTTATTCCTTGGGATGTGTGCCATAGAGGGGCACCACTGAGCCCTTACCCAAATTTTGCTATGGGGGGGTGACGATGCATAGTTTCACTCCTGTCACTATGCTACGGGGACCTTTCTCTATAATATCAAAAGGTCCACTAACCTGACTATCTCCTGATGATTAGATAACATAGGACCTAGTCCTAACTTATTCCACTAGCCCAGGATGACCTAGCAGAAAAAAACACCAGGTTATTACCCTATCTGTTATCAGCAGTTCCACATGGAATTCAAATACTTATGGGCACCAAAAGTGGAGTGGGTACAAATGAACTTTGAGGCCCAGCATTGGTGGTCATGGGGGAGGACGCATTGATTACTAGCTTCCTATAGGTCCACACAGACGCAGTACTCACAGGCTGTGTGCACATCAGATTTTGCCAAAGATACATGAACACAGGGCCATCTTTTCCATTGGGCACGATGGGCAGCTGCCCAGGGGCCCCACGGGCAAGGGGGCCCCATAGGCACGGCTCTTAATGAGAATAAATAATCCTGCAAAAGAAAAAAACCTGCAAAAAAAACCTACAAGGGTCACTGAGCAAGTACATCTATCGCTATCTCTATATATCTACAGTATATCTGTATCTGTATACATCTATATATCTATATCTAGGGGCCCCGGTGCACTGCTTTGCCCGGGGGCCCATAATGTTGTTAAGATGGCCCTGCATGAACATCCTGGGAGGGGAAACGACCGCACCAGGGACCCAGTGCGGTTTCCCCCTGAGCACCCCGCTCTTCTCTTAAAAGCACTCTGTGTATGTGCCAGACCATGCATGCTCAGGAGATGACCATCTCTGGTCTACTGAAGGAAGTTAAGGAGGTGAGAAAGGCATCTCCTGTACCCTTTACTCAAATTTTGGAGGTCTGCACCCTGAGTGCAGCGTTCTACAACTAATTTACCAGCCCTTTCTTGACCTTGTTCCCAAATGAACCCCTTGTCTGCCGATTAATTAGTGCTTCGGTTATTTTTTAATAGTTGTGTAGTTCTTCGGTTATCTGTTAGGTTAAATGTTTGGTTAAGTTAAAAAAATCATTGCTCTGGCCCCATACTTACCTCAATCTTTGCAAAATGTATTTATATATCTGGTATACCCATTTTTGGGAGATATAGATGATAACATTTTTGGCTAATTTGGGACTATACTACTTCATAAAGGTAACTGTGCAAAGAATTTAAGAAAATTCTACAATTTTGGGATTATGCCTGTTTTTTTGCTATCTAATGCTCATAAAGTGAAAATATATTTAATACAATACACTACCACATAAAGCCATATCTCTCCTGAATAAAAGCATATAGAATCTGCATAGTTAGAATGGGAAATAAAAGCATAAAGTTTTTCATTGCGATCTGAATAAAAAAAAAAAATCAAAATTCCGATCATTATGATGCAAACTAAATTTCGGTCATGAAGTGGTTAAAGCAATATTAGCAGAAAAGACCTCGGTCCTAGATCTTCATTACCCTTGATGTGTTTAGAGCCATCTGCAGTTTTCGGTGTTGATTTAAAGCTTTGAAATAACAAACTGGGGCAGAAAATTAGCCTATCGCTGTTAATCTCTCTATAAATACTATTTCTATCACACTGCCAGGATGCAGAAATGATTGGGAGTAGTTCAGCTTTCTGAATAATGCCACATTAATGTAATGTGTATTGCTCATTCTGTTCACAAAACCCAGAATACAATTTTAATAGGATTAATGAAAAATAATACCGCTCAGTTTTTATTTTGTACAGAGAGACAATAAACTGCCAAAGCACAAATAAGTTTTCTCATAAGAGAATGCTGATAGAATGACAAGAGATGAAAATATGGATATTTATGGTAATTGGGTATGGCTGGCCCAACTCGGGTTGATTCTGTTATTCAACCTGGGCGCCGAAACAAAGGATCAGCTGCAAATTTAACCACTCATGTAGGTGGCCTAAATAGACAGATATGGCCATTCTTTCCTCTGCAGTTAGCTAACATGGACTTTTTAGTTAGGATGGAGACTACACACACACACAAACACACACACACACGTAGAGGCTATTCGCTAAATGGATTTTCTTGTATAGAACATGTTGTGACAAAGGGAATGGTTTGCCACAGGCAGTTAAGTGTTCAACTGACAGTCTGCAGGGCAAGGCTGCAAACAGTGTTAGACATTTATACAACAGTGCTACTAGTTTAAAGATATACAGGTGGAGGACATATGTGTGAAAAAGTAATAGTATAAAATGTGATTAAACTTACATATTTTGATGTGGCTTGGAGGTGTCTTTTTCCACAGCTAACAGCTAGCTGACAGTGCATGTCTGCAGTGAGACCAATCAAGCAGAACACCTGAAGAGAACTCCTCTATAAAGATCAGATGGGAGTCTCACCTGTCTATCAATCTAGTGCTGTGGGAGGAGTGTAATGTTTTTAATCCAGAGGTGTTCAAATTGCAGTGTGAAGGATGCCGGACAAGTTGGCCGGTGACTAGGGAGTTGGTCTCACTTAATTTAGCATTAGGGTCACATGAAAGTCTATTGAATTTTGTGTTATGAGCTACTTTGGCACCCTGACAATAAAAGCAAAGTACCAACAAGAAGTTATCGTGTGTGCATCACAATGGATATTAAAATGATGTTTATTCCAACTGTTTTATGAATATTTTGAGTGTACATTTTAACTGCACTTCAGTGATGTCTGAATCATATAGTAGATATGAGTGCAGGGACTTGCAAAAATGAGGACCCTCGATGTTGTGTTGCAAACTTAAATGTAGGAATATTTCTTTTTATATACTAAAGTTTAAAAAGACAGGTCATTCATTCTGTAACTTTCATACTTTCAAAATGTGTTTAAGTAAAATACATTTATCCTTTTTCTGTGTTGAGCCCCTGTTGGTTGAACTTGTAATATTTACAGTTCTAATGTCTGTGTAGAAGAATTCACTATCTAGAGGCTTCTACAAATTGACTAGAGTCCCGTTTATGTAGAAATCAGGTATGTAACAGGGAGATCATTCACAGTACCATAGATTCATCATGAATGTTACAGGATACTTTCGTACTCATAAGGAATTACACTATTATTCATTGCTTGAAAGAATTAAAGAAACTAAAAAAATAACACATGGTACACTGCAATAAGATTTAGCTGAGAAAATCTCTTCTCATCAATACGCATTCCTTTATTCTTGGTAAATAATAAGTCTCAAATATAACAGGAGTTGAATTGATTTGACCATTTTGAATATAATAGGCCTATCATCTATGTTTTATGCATAAGATAATGTGATTAAGCATAGTCCCTTAGGCAACTACATCATTTCTTACAGGCACAAATACCAATGCTATCATCACACTTATAGAAAATCCTTTAAAATCCTAAAGTTCTGACTATTAAGGTATATTTCCACACTTGTGGTATAACAAAGGTGCACCTTAGTGTAACTCAATGAGGCTTCATGCCATTCCACTGTGTGCAAATTAGGAATGAATATCATGCTGTAATGTTGACTTCTTTTAATTTCTCTTAACCTATACTTTCCTCTTTCTGATGTTTCCAAGACTTCTCCTGTGCTGCTCCCCGACTATGGAAAACCATGCTGGCCCAGACTTTCTCCCAACCTACAATGATTAGACCACCCCTTGACCAATCTCTCTACTTGCTCCTGCCACGTCCGCTCCTGTTAACTTGTTCCTTCTATTCCTGCTTTCCCCCTCCCTCTAGACTGTAAGCTCTCACAAGGAAAACCCTCTCAACCCTATGTCTCATGTCTGCACCTCCTTTTTCTACCTCGAATTTACCTGTTTTTTTTTTTAACTTTTTATTTGAGTGAGTGCTACGCTTTTACTTTTAGCCTGTATTTGGGATTTATATTTGCATATGTACTACCGGTACTTGAATGAGTTATACTATTTTTTTAACAGCCAAGGTATGCGATGGTATAACCGGGTCTGCCACAAAAACACTCATGCACAGAGTATACAATAATAAAGATATTTATTAAAACATATATAAAAACCAAAAATTGGTAAATGCAAATAGAAACACATGTGTGCTAGTATCAGTGCAAATTTCAGCTTGTAGCGAAGTAGGTGCACCTACACGCTATACAGATTGTATATATACCAGTCCAGCAACTGTGCATAACCGCTCCTCTTCTGTGATATACACAGATTATGATATAAACCTCAGGTGGATATCACTCCCTTGTTGGTAGGGATGGTAATGTGGAGCTGTAAACGATGTAAAGGGGGAGGATCAACTCCGTGAATACTGATGGAAATCCAACGGATAATGTCAAAGATAACAAAGTCTCTTACCAACTCCTTGGCGATGTTTCGTAAGACCAATACCTTGATATTTTTCTCTAAGACCAGATGTAGTCCTCCTCTGAAAGATATATGTGAATATTAGACGGAGCTCCGTATACCGCTCCTGTCCTCTCCACACAGACTCCAAACACTAGCGCATGGTCCCGCATACAGCTGACGTCATAGAGGTGCGCCGCCGTCTCCTTCGGGACTCTCCAGATATGGTTGGAAAATAAGTGGTCACTTGAAAAGATGACCTCTATGACGTCAGCTGTAAGTTGTAACATTTATATCATCATCATCATCAACATTTATTTATATAGCGCCAACAGATTTCATAGCACTTTACAATTGGGGATATACATTGATTCCTGTTAATACATTGGACAAACAGCTTCGCCACCTCTTGGGCTGCAGAATCGAAGACCTGGGCATATCTACACTAATGCTGTGATTTGAGAGAGGAATACAAATTACAAATTAGCTATGAAGGGATACTTACAAAGTTAAAGTGTGTTTTTTCTCGTTTAATAAGTTATTTTTTAGCATTTTCAGTGAGACAAATTGCGGCTTGACTTGATTTTTAGTTATTTGGGATAGAACGTTTCTATTCATGAAACCTGTACATTTTTACAATGTAGACAAAATGTCTAAGTGTCTGGTACTCTTGTAATGTCCCTAGCTGCCTTGTGCCAAAAACAGCATCTGAAACTCTGCTAATGTCCAGACTAATTGAGTCAGTCATTTATTTTCTCAGTTGAAAACATGTGCAAAGATCTAATCAATCATTCACACAAAAAATTGAATTGAAACCTTGCTGCATCCTATTATTTCCAGGGAATGAACTCCATGGGCTAGATTTTCTAAGCTGCGGGTTCGAAAAAGTGGATATATTGCCTATAGCAACCAATCAGATTCTAGCTGTCATTTTGTAGAATGTACTAAATAAATGATAACTAGAATCTGATTAGTTTCTATAGGCAACATCTCCACTTTTTCAAACCCGCAGTTTAGTAAATATACTCCCATGTGTTCTATACCTGAAACCTCCTTTTAAGGAGGGCCTGCTGCTTATGGGTCAGTGCTGTGTGCTTGCCCCTCAGGTTAATGTTTGCAAACCAGCCCCTGCTCTTGATAGGAACAAAGTCAGGGTAAGATTATGTAATTTACATTAATGCTTCATAATTTAATTATTTTTTAAATTTTGTAGTTTAATTGTTGTCTATAAAAAAATGTATTTGGTCTTTTTGAAAAAGTACAGAGTGATAGACACTCAGGGCCATCTTTTCCATTGGGCACGATGGGCAGCTGCCCGGGGGCCCCACGGGAAAGGGGGCCTCATAGGCAAGGCTCTTATTGAGAATAAATAATCCTGCAAAAGAAAAAAACCTTCAAAAAAAACCTACAAGGGTCACTGAGCAAGTACATCTATCTATCTCTATCTCTATATATCTATATCTGTATCTGTATACATCTATATATCTATATCTATATCTAGGGGCCCCGGTGCTTTGCCCGGGGGCCCATAATGTTGTTAAGATGGCCCTGTAGACACTTTAAATTTTTTAGTGTTGAAATGATCCTCAGTTGCATAGTTAGTCTACATACCACACTACTTTGTGAATGTATAATTAAAAAGTAATCACAAAACTTGTGTACTTGTATGTTATTTTCCAACACGCTTAGGGTCTTTGATAAGTAACACTTGACGATCTTAATTCGCGTCACAGATTCACAGATATGCCAGGTGCGATTTGTGCATGCAATAAATCTGACAAATTGGCAAGGATAGTATTAACACTATAAGATGTGACTCGCACATTTTGCTACGTGCTAATAAAGAATCTAGTAATTGTAATACCAGCAACTGAAATTCTGGATTTTACTAGATGGAAATCACAATTGTAGAACTAATTCTGCAACTCGTTCTGTTCGGTTTTAATCACGATTTATCAGACAGTGTTTTAATTGGATTTCAACAGCGGTGTTATGGCTTACGTGCTGTTTTAGTTATGGATTTTACTTATTTCTATTCCTAAGTCATTTCTGCTTTTATTTATTATTTGTGGCATTCTCTTATTTGTTTTATTGATTGTTTTCTGCCGAGTAAATCTTAATCTTAAATTGGAATCTTCGATACACACCGGGCCTGATTTCCTGGTCATCCTAGTTCATTCATAGAACACAGGAGCTCTGTATGCAAATAGCGAAAGAGTTAACGGTAAGATTGACTTTATTCAAAAGTAATGTCAGACGAAACTAAACAGTTTCTGTTTAGAGAAAACTTATTTAGGTTTGGAGATTTGTACTTCGCTACACGCTGGCTCAGTGCCATGGTGCTACACAGTTCTCTCTTAGTTGTTGGACCAAGGTCTTATGACTTGTATAGATAAGGCACCTGATTATTAGCGACATTTCTAGAAACACGTTGAAATATTATTATACTCTCATTTATTGTATTTTCTCTAGTCTGCTTAGCCTTGAAATACAGTATGTACTATTCTATTTCTTGGCATAATGCCATTTATTATACGCTTGCGCGATTGTGATATATCTACGTAATCTGAACTTCAAAACTGATGTCCTTGTCTGGGTATATCAGAGTTTTTTGCAAATGCCAGACTTGCCCGTATTAATCTGATAAACATTATCTGATCACTGACCACTTAAGAAATATCGCTGACAATAGCTAATCAGAGCTTTTTTTTCACGCTGCAGCCAATCAGAGGCAGATGGGCTACCGTGCCATCCAATCAGTGTTCTCCATACACTCCGCACTGTATCATTTAAAGTTCTCCAGACTGTTGAAGTGTATTAAGAATGCTGATTGGATGGGCTACTGTGCTGCTCACCCAGTATTATTGACTCACTTACACTGCTCCCTGTATTCATTTATATTTCTCTAGGATATTGAGTCTGAGAAAGCTTTTAGACAGCCAAGACAGAAGCCAATAAAATGGGTCCTTGGGGTGACGAGTTTGGATGTTCTCCCCGTGTTTGCGTGGGTTTCCTCCGAGTGCTCCGGTTTCCTCCCACACTCCAAAAACATACTAGTAGGTTAATTGGCTGTTAACAAAATTGACCCTAGTCTGTGTGTGTATGTTAGGGAATTTTGACTGTAAGCCCCAATGGGGCAGGGACTGATGTGAGTGAGTTCTCTGTACAGCGCTGCAGAATTAGTGACTTATATAAATAAATGGTGAACCTGTTTATACTTGTTGGTAGGCTGTTTTGAACATTTAAATGGAGTTCTTCTTTTAAGAATAGGTCAGCTTAAATTCATGAATATAAATAAAAGTGATTGGGCCTTTCCTGATTATGATTGAATAATTTGTACTCAAGAGGGAATATGTCTATGTTGTGGTCTTTCAGAAGTACACAAAATAGTTTAAATAATTACTGCTACCCTCTAACACAGTCTGGTACTATCATGTAACATGGCTTGTTAAGAAGTTTGGTGTGCACATTGTTCCCATTAAATAGCGAATCTATGAGTTAAATTGGGAAATGCCAGCGGAAAACCAAGGTATAAAGTGACTACAGATCAGTATTCACCCCTTTAGTACAAGAAGCCGGAGAACAGTAATAGCAGGGGATTATATACAGTTACAAAGATGTAGAGACGAAGGGAGTCTATCTGCAGCAATGGCATGATAGCAAATGTTCAAGCAAACGAGATTTAAAAGAAAAAAAAAGGAATCAATCTCCGCTTATATCCCAAATGTGAAATCCTAATGCAGCCATTGGTACCGTAATGTACTTTGATTGTAAGGCAGATATTTCTCGTTAAAATCTGTTTTATCTGTCTCTAAAGTTTGTGGGGACCTGGACCTAATTAAAACCCATATAATTATAGTTGCTGAGCAACAGCATGTGCAACAATGTAATAACTGATGTATTTAAAAGAGTGAACACTGAATTTTACTGACGTTTAATATGATGCATTCCTCTCTTCCCTCTTTTTCCAAACAGATAATGTCCTATTACATTATTCACTAGATATAAGTGAATCTCCTGTGGATCCGGGACAATAGTTCTATTTTTGACAAATTGATTCTCAAGTCTTTACTACCGATTCACACAAAACATTTGTTTGGGTATATCTGTAATATATCATTAGAATATTGCAGTGGTTAGCATGGAAGCCTTGCTATGCTGGGGCCTTGGGTTTGATCCTGATTAAAAGATGGAAAACAAAATTTAATAAACACTTTCAACATGTATTTTGATATTGTTTTATGCCAATCGTCTTAGTTTAAAACCTATGTATTTTAATGATTCTTTAGATTCTAATGCTTTTTTTTTATCAGAATGTTAATGTATTTTGTGTTTATTGTGAAATCTGTCTATTTACTCTCGTCATGTATTTTGACTTTTATCAGTTTTACGCTGAAGTATTTCAGATGTCACTGCCTGGGGGGTCTTATTGCTTGCTCTTATATATGTCATCCATTGTATATCAAAAGTATGGTGTTCCTAGATTGCCTATAGAAGGAGATTCTCCAATGAAGTGCATAGCAAAGGAGACACTTAGGGGGGAATTCAATTGTTAGCGAGACGGGTGAAAATCCCGCGCTCAAAAAATATTACCGTTAATACGGTAATTACTCGCTGAATTTCAGCTCGAGCTGAAATCCAGCGAGTAAATTACCGTATTAACGGTATTTACGAGCAAAATACCATATTAACGGTAATATATTTTTTAGAGCGCAGGATTTTCACCCGTCTCGCTAACAATTGAATACCCCCCTTAGAACCAAGTTTACCTGTTCCATTTATGTCAATACTCTATACCACTGTTTCCCAACTCCAGTCCTCAGGGACCCCTAACAGTGCAGGTTTTCCAGGTCACAAGTGAAATAATTACACCACCTGTGGATCTGTTACAATGTGTCAGTCAGTAATAAGAGCACCTGTGAATCTTTCAAAATGTGTCAGTCAGTAATGATTACACCTGTGCTCAGGCCCGGCGCTCCCATTAGGCAAGGTTAGGCACTTGCCTAGGGCGCCGGGCTCTGGAGGGCGCCTGGAGGGCGCCACAGAACTGGAAATTAATTTTAAAACTGTGCGGCGACCACTGACCATACCTGTCACGGCCGCCGCACAGCATTCAGATGCATGGGGTGGGGGGGGAAGAGGCTATTGCTCACCACCGCCGGCTCTCTGCTCCGTCTCCTCGCCTCCACTCACTAGTGTCAGTGAGTGGAGGGGAGGAGACGGAGCAGAGAGGCGGCGGTGGTGAGACAAGGTAAGAAAAGACGGGGTGAGGGGGGAGGAGGGAGGAGGGCGCCGATTTTTGCAGAGGGGGGGAGAGGGCGCCGATTTTGCCTAGGGCGCCATGGACCCTACCACCGGCCCTGCCTGTGCTCCAGCAAAGAGATATGGAAAAGCTGCACTGGTAGGTGTACATGAGGACTGGAGTTGGGAATGACTGCTCTATACTTATTGACGCTTGCAAATGCAACTGTTTATTTCACCAATACAAAGTTTAGCCTCATTTGATCTGTAATTGAGTTGACTTTTCAGCTCACTGCATTCTGAATACATATTTCATTAACTGACGTAGAAGTGAATACTAGGCAGCAATTCCCTTAATGGAGGTGTAGTTGAACTCATTCATCAGCGTGAACCTGCATTCATCACTGGACGCTCTTTCCTCTCCCTGCCCAAGGAACCTTTGACCTGTAGAGATTATAAACAAGGTGCTTAATACCCTGTTTGTTCAGAAGCCTCAGGAGAGAGAAGACAGATTATGCCTAAAGTTTTTGGAGATGGAATCTGTATCCTCCTTTCCCTGTGAGCCTGAAATCAAACAGTACAGAAGAAGCTCAATGAACAGAAAAAAGTATCATCATCATCATCATCAGCTATTTAATTTATATAGCGCCACTAATTCCGTAGCGCTGCACAGAGAACTCACTCACATCAGTCCCTGCCCTATTGGAGCTTACCAGTCTAAATTCCCTAACATACAGACACAGACACAGACCCAGAGAGACTAAGGGCAATTTAATAGCAGCCAATTAACCTATCAGTATGTTTTTGAAGTGTGGGAGGAAACCGGAGCACCCAAAGGAAACCCACGCAAACACAGGGAGAACGTACAAACTCCACACAGATAAGGCCATGGTTGGGAATCAAACTCATGACCCCAGTGCTGTGAGGCAGAAGTGCTAACCACTGAGCCACCGTGCTGCCCAATGGGAAGGTTAGAGTCAAATTTCTTTAAATTCAAAGCAATAAAGTATATTTTAGCTGCATAAATGGGATATGAGAGCTTGTGATGCACAAGAATACCTGTTCTTCTGAAAGGAAAAATGTCAACTACATAGAAACTTGAATTAAGTTGAATCTTAAATGAGATCTTCCATGAAGCTTTATTTCTTATGAGACATAGCAAAAGCACATTATAGCAGACATTTAAATCAGCAGGAAGTCATCGTACAAGTTGAATGATGGAAGTTTCAACTAACTTGTTATACTTTCTAAAATAAGTGAGTCCATGCAATTCTACAAATCCTTGTGGTATGATAAAAAGCGGCACTCACGGGAAAAAACTAAGGTGTGTTTTTGCTTCATAAATCACCGTGGCAGGCTAAAAGAAGAATGTTAGTATTTACTGTTTTCCCTTGTTTTTTCTGGCTGCTATTAATGATTTATGGTTCTGGACTACCATGGCAACCACAGTCACATGGCACATGATGTAGCTAGCAGATAGGCTTTGCCCCTCTGAGCATAGTCTGCACTATTATATCCTACTTCTCCTCCCTCTGCCATCACATGACATGCTGGGAGCCTGTGTCTGCATGGAAAACAGACTGCGCCATTTTTATTTGCCAACCAGAGAGCTTTTGAATTGGAGATAATGATTTTTAGAAGGGTAGCTGAAAAAATGCATGCTTAAACCAAATATCTGTAAAAATTTACATATGTGAAATTTATATCTGTGAAATATATCTTCCTGGCTTTGCATAAATTTAAGTTCATTAGACTATCTTGCTCCCTAGACTAACTATTATGTCCCAGACAATTCTTCAGAATGTCTCCCTCTCTGCTCTTGACAGGGATTCAAGACACCCTCGTGATGTTTTCGGAAAATCCACGCGGAGAACTATCACAAGGGCCACTTTCGTCTGGGATATTTTAAAGTGCTATAAACTGGAAGACTGCAAGCCTTATCTATGATTACATACTTCATATTTCAGGATTCATTGGTGCTATGATATAGGAGGCTGTTTATACTGACTGTTGCAAACCAATGAACTTTTTGTAGCGCTGCTTCAGTCTTTTAATGTCTATTTTTATTTATTCATGCTATCTATTATGAAGATAGCGATATGAATATTTAATGGCAATTAATATCTGATTAATAAATCACTTATATATACTGTGACAAAGGGAGTGGTGTGCCGCGGGCCTCTAAGAGAGGAATTAGCTATTCCGCTGACAGTCTGCAGAGCAAGGCTGCAGACATTACACATTTATACAGCAGTGTACCTAGTTCAAAGATAAACAGGTGGAGGACATAAGTATGACAAAGTAAAAGTCTAAAGTGTGATTTAACTTACATGATGGAGGTGGATATGGTTTCTTTTCTAACTGACTGGGTGTGTCTGCAGTTGACCAGACAGGAAAATTATGTCTAGTCAGTGTTAGGTTGCCTGGTGTCATCCTGACGGAAGTGTATGATGTTTTATTGTTATGGAACAGCTAATCGTTCCTGTGTCACAATGTACAATTACATGTAAATGTAGACTATTCAATTTATATATCGGTTAGTCAACACACTACACTAAAAATGCTATCATCTTGGGTTTTTATTTTGTTTCATTTTAATTTAGCTGCATTATTATATTTTAGAAACTACGTAATTCATAATTGAATTCCTATTAATATAATTTTTTGTGAGACGTCATCTAAATTTTGCAGGGAGGTTAAACCTTCAGGAGATTGGCTATTTACAGATTCCCCTCCAGGTTTGTGGATATATGCCATTAAATTCAAAATTTAGTTTTTACATCCTAGACTTTTAGAATTTGGAAGCATTTCCACAGTTCAAAAATTTAAGTTGCACACAGTGACAAATCCAAAAACTGTAGACATGTCCAAATGCTGCCAGCTTTACCAAACACATCCTTGTAGGTAAGAAGCGCCCCGCAGACTTTGAAAAAATCATTTATGGATGTAAGTCTGAAGGTAGATCATAATAATGAAAGAGCATATAGCTCATCTCGATCCAGAAACCAAGTTGCATCTTCTTTTCTAACAGCAGAATCACATACAGATGACCAAGGACCTTCTTCAGCTAAATAAATATTGCGACCAACTGTATTTAAAATACTCTCAATATCTTAACTTGTAGACAAGGTGACACCTGAAGGTCGAGAACAACTGACCATGCTCTTGTATGAGCAGTATATTATTCACGGACAATGCAGTAAATAACTGAAAATGCATACTGGGTGTAAGCTTTTAAATTACTGAGACCATCATGCTGTTCGCCCAGTAAGACTATTTTGGATTCAGAATATGGACATGTAATGCAAACTGTCCAGGGAAGAATCGATGAAGCACTGTCTCTTGCAGTATTTATAGTAGAAGGACAAATTTACGTGGAGGTGAAGCTTTACCACTACAAGAAAAACTGTGATAACTTATTAGCCAGTTAACAGAAATATTGAGACAGGAGATAATAGTAATATATACAGTATATAATGGTAAAAAGAAATGTGACAACCAATAGTAAATATAAAAGTATATGTTTTGCTGACAATGCAGCTTATATGAACACAGTTCGAAAGATCCACATAATTCAGGAATGGGATATGCATGCCTTGGGCTAAACCTTAATGGTATTATAAGGTTGGACAATCCACAAAAGAGCTATACAAGAACAAAATATATTATCCAGCATATAAAATATGCTTATTGTGTAGCTGCGGTAACTCTGTAGTAAAACTAGATGGGAGCAGAGGTGATTTCATGTGAGCGTTTGCTAGAATATAAATAGGTTCTTCAAGAAAATAAAAATATATCAAAGTATCCAGAAGTGTAAGGAACTCAGTACTTGATGAATCTTCTGGATTCAGAACTCACTGAAGATTCTAAAGCCAGTATCTTCAGCAATTTTTGCATCGGAGTCCTACAGTGCACCTCGTTAAGATATTCCTTATCATATGGCCAAGATAAAATGAAATGTTGATAATCTAAGTACATCTCTGCTTACTAGTACAGAAGATGGGTCAATTGGAAACTTTGGGTATGATGCTGATGGTCACAAAATGGGTGTAATTTAGGCTAAAACAGCAATAAGAGTGTATTTACGCCCATATACTGCTAAACCCCACCTTTTCCCTCCACCATTCTGACCCTCCAGTCATAAGGATGCACAAGTACCAAATACATGTATATATTAGAGTTGCTCAGGCTCGGTTTTCTGAAAACCGAGCTCACCCACACTTAGGGGATCTGAGTAGGATCATGAGCCAGCTAGTTACTTTTGCACGTCCCCGGATCTGAAACGAGGCAAAACGTCATTGTTGCATTGTCGGATCTCGCAGGTTTTGGATTCCATAAGTACCTCCCTCCCCAGGAGATCCAGCGCCATTGCTCACACAGAAACAGGGGTAGCAGTGTTCTTGTCACTCTCCAGTCTCCAGTGCCATTGCTCACACAGAAACAGGGGTAGTAGTGTTCTTGTCACTCTCCAGTCTCCAGTACCATTGCTCAGTGCCATTGCTCATACAGAAACAGGAGGGGTAGCAGTGTTCTTGTCACTTGACAAAAATTGACTGCAAATGATTGAAAATTAATGTTATTAAGGTTAATAATAATGTAGGGATAAAAAGAGAGCCACATTATGTGATTTTAGAAAAAAAAATCAGGATCCAAAACCGAAACACGCTAGGGCGGTTTTGCCAAAACCAAAACCAATACACAAAGTTAATCCAGATCCAAAACCAAAACATGGGGTCAGTGAACATCTCTAGTATATATGTGTGGGAATACACAGTGCATATTCTTGTAATTTACACTGCGCAAACAGGCATACATCCAACTGAACATCAGGCCTGTTGTTAACAGATCCCAATAAATGTTGCTTATCAACTAAGGCTGCTGCAATTCTTCTGAATCCAAGATTCCAAGAAAGGTTAGTGATAATGCAGTGAGATCGCATTTATCACAGTATAAGCAACACGCTTGGATGTTGGAATGGTGATTTCAAATGTTGCTAAATAATGAACGTCTTTTGGTGTTTGGTTCAGAAAATCTGGGACTGTCCCAATCATATCCCGCTTGCAATATGGTGGTGAGGCTTTTGCAAGAAGCAGTGTCTGATACCTCTTGCTTCTTCTAATTCAGATTCGTCCTTTTCTTGCAGGATATGAAAGAAACTAGAGATATGGAATAACCCACAACAAATCAAGAAATCAACTAACATATGAAAGAGTAGGGAAACCTGTTCCAATCCAGGTAAAACTTAATTTTTCGGAAAAATTTAGACTAATAAGACAAAATGTCATTATGTGTTGGTGGTTTTATTGAATTAGTCATTCCACTCACTTTTTATTATTTACATGATAGCAAAAATAAAATTAAAGTATATATTACTAAAGTTGTAATTACTGTCTGAAAGCAAACTACACTTTAATGAATATACTAATTATGATAATCTTATGAGCAAATCAAGTGATACATAATACAATGAGGGCCTGAGTCATTAGGGAGAGCAAAGCATAAAAAAAGGAGTAACTTTGCACCTTGGAAAAACCATGTTGCTTTGGACGGTTAGAAAAATTTAAAATGCGGGGACAGATTTATAGTTGGGGTAGGGCATGTCCTAGATCAGCTTCAAATTTCAGTGTAAAAATAAATCTTTCAAGCATTTGTGTGCTACATGAAAAAACAGCCAGTATTTAACTTATGTGCAAAATAATAAACTAATTCGCACCCCTTGCATTGTAACATGGTTTGTCTGGAGAAGAACAGTTAATCCTTTTTTTGCCTTCCTTTCCTTAATGACTCAGGCCCTGAATGTTTTCAAAGTAACATAGTGAATTTAGATCTGTTAAGGGTACCAAGAAAGTAAGTGTTGAATTAATATTAAAAAATCTTCACAATTTTTATTCTTCATTTTCATCACTAATCCTGACCCATGCTGTCGGCATTGTATTAGCTGCATAGATTTGTCTAAATTCCCTCTGGCACCTCTAATTTCCTATGATTTAGTGTTAGATTATTTAGTTTTCTTTTTACTAAACTGGCCTTGGTGTGTCTGCGTTTCTGTGCTTGGGATGGGGCAATTAGATTGCAAGCTCTACTTGGGCAGGGAGGGACTCTGTCTGAATAAAGTTATTTGTTTATAAAGCTTTGCATAATCAGTGCTGCCCCAAACTATGGTCTAACTGGTCAACATCCCAGGGCGCAAAATTTTATGGGGCGTGAAAATGACTGATATTTGTACCCCATACAATAAGGAGTCCTTCCTCTACAGCACAACGTCTATCAAAATTAGATTTGTCTATGTGACTCACTCTGTCATATAAACATGAAGGATAGACAGGCTCAGCTGGGCACTCTGACACTGCTCTCTAAGGCATACATGTAACACTATGGGGCACGCTTCATCACATCATGTGCTCACTTGGTAGAGTGCGTGATGTGAGCATACTCCTCTCATTCTGTGAAAGCATCTTTCTGCCTGGGGCTCAAAAATGTCTCAAGCCAGGAATGTGAATAATACATTTTAATGGTATATAAATTAAAGGTTAATAATCCTAGATTTATTCAATGTAATATTTTTTTTACCTTTTTTTAAAAGATTTGTTGGTAAAAAAAATATTAAATTAAAAAATGTTGCTCAAATCCTAAAATAAAAAAATAAACTAGTTTCAAATTTCAAAAGCTTTTCAGTGCTAAAATTTAGAAAGATTTCCCAAATTTTGTCATTGATCTCTTTTTTTTCACTTAGCCGACCACAAAATCTACATAAAAATTAAAAATGCAAATTACATTAATATAGAATGTGCATTATGTAATAGTTAATCAGCCAAATTATAAATAATCACCCAAAATATATCGCTAATTTTATTTACTGTAACTTTTGTGTTTGTGCATTTAAATGGTAGAAGTAAATTAATACAGGGTTCAAGATTTACAAATATTTCATCATTTATTAGATACTTTTCAATTTTAGAGCTCTGGTCATTTTCATTAAATACATTTCTAGACATATATGCACTGTTGTCTAAATACAGTACTTTATATTCTATGTCCCTCTTGGGGAAACTTAACAGATACTCGGCCTCCTGTAATTTGTGTTGCTAGTATTTATGTTAATGGAAGCCCTTGGTCAGGAATGGTACATGTCACTCTGTTGCCGGAGGCAGAATCTGAAATTGTACTTGTCTCATCACTTACAATATCTACTATAAACTATAATGAATAATTGCACACTAAAACAAAGAGATAAATCAAAATTAGTTACCGACGTGCAGTGGTCGAAGTGAATATTTAGAAGTGGCGGTATCAAAATTTAGAAGTGGCAGTAAGTGAAAATCTGACATGTAAGTAGAATTTGAGAGTTTCACAATTTAGGCACTAGGAGAAGTGGCGATATGGTTTATCAACGTATACCAGCCCACATCGACCACTGCGGATCAGTAAAAATAGTTGATTTAATCTTCTTGTTATGATTTTAACCTAGTCAGGATAATTAGGAAATAATATATTGATGTGGTCATAATCTGTCTCAAAGATATGAGTTGTTTTAGATAGTATGGATTCCAGCAAATCCCTGTTTGTAAGTCGATAAGAGGTTAATGTATGCTGGTGTATGCTTCAGAGATCAAATTTTTCCCTTACCTTCAGTGTTTACTCAGAGATGCCTCATATGGTCAGACAAATATGGCTTTTTAGGGTTCCTGCAATTATTTCTCTTTTATTTTAAGAAACATGTTTTGCATTTATATTTTCTGTAGGCCAATTTATCACAAGCTTAATTGATTAATCATTGTGACTTTATGTGTTATTAAACTCAATTTAATAATGTTCTGTCTTTGTGTTCTTAAAGAATTCATTCAGATAGGCTTGGTTTGTATAATGCTTATTTATTATGCAGTAAAATGTTTTGTTGTAATTGTATCTTGGAATAAGTTTAGGAGTAATTGAAGACTTTTTATTATTATTATTATTAATATTTATTTATAAGGCGCTACAAGGCATCTGCAGCGCCGTACAGAGACAAACTAAATCACAATACAATGGGAGACAGCACAGTACAGTAAACACAGCAACTCAGTACGCTCAATGCACAGCTAGAGAGGGCGGGGAAGGGGGAGGGAGGATCCGAAAATGACGGGGCCCAAGAAGGGGGGCGTGGAAGACAGGGAGACCCCCAGGGGGGACGAGGGAGCGAAAGTGGATGTGGGGTGGAGGACCTTTGAGGAGGAGGGCTAAGTAGCTGGAGAGCAGAGTTAGAAGTGGTGGAAACAGGAGGAGAGATGGCCCTGCTCAGAGGAGCGTACAATCTAAGGACTTCCTAAAAGTTTAATCTCTTGAACTATATCTTAGTGTTGGCACAATGTTGGGTTTAATATTGGTTGTGAGATATAATTTTGGGGAAAGGTAGTCATTTTTTAATGAACCAGGGGTTTTTGTTTTAATTGACCCTTTCACACCCACATGTTACAAATGCCCAGGTGGGACTTGTCATAACACTTTTGCAGCAAGAAAATGTATATAACACATATAATTGCCATTGAAACTAATGTAATTTCAGGGTAATATGATTGTTTGCCAGGGTATTTGTAAGGGAAGTGTCTCTTTCACATGATATAAACTGCTTCCCACATGACCGTAGCCTTATCACTTCTTATAAATATCTGACTCTTTCTTGTATATATTTGTGAATTTTGCTCATACACTTTCAAGGCACCTTGCATTTTTTCTTACATTGTTTGTTAGAGGATACTTTTACCCCAAAACTAAAGATGTAGTTATGAAAATACCCGCTAGAGAAGTGTTGATGTTTAAAATAAAACACATGACACTTTCCCATTTAAATGTATCTACAGGGATCAGTTAGTGGAATTAAGTTGTCCGACTTGAAACAACTCTAGTAACTTTATTTTATTATTATGATGATTATGATTATTATTATCATTATACATTTTGATCTATAGTAACTAACACAAGATTTGTGTGCTAAGTTTTTCCAATCGAAAAGTGAATAACCTCAATTCAAAATCCAGATTTACTTATTGCGAAAGTGGCAAGACAAGACAGAGTAAACCACATTTCATCTGGACTATTTTAGTATTCTATATATCAAAGTTGAAGACCAGAATAGACAGAGGAACAATAGTGTCATTATATTTGTTGTTGATGTCTCTAACTCTTAGAAGAACTCTCCATCCATCTCCATCTCCAAGCCTACATAACAGATAGACATCTCTCGGGAGTAGATGTAAACAACGATGTTATCAAGTATGTATTGTCATACAAATGTAAAAGTGTCTTACAAGATAACCATGATTTCAATCTCGTTCTGTCAAATTGTACATCTTCATTTATAGCAATATATGATGGCACTTCATATTATGTCATAACGCTTCTGTTAAAAATTCTCAATGATATAATTGATATTTACTGCGGAAAAGTTGATATGGGAAGATGCCAAAACAATAAATCAGATGTTATTTATAATATTAAATTTCTATAAAAGAGACTCCACCATGTTTCACCGTTGATCTAATGCATTTTAATTTAAGGCTCTCTCCACATTCATGCTGCAGTCACTACCAAATATATTAATATTTACTTTGATCACTTCAGAAATAAATTATAAAAGTCCAGTGGGTTGGAAAAAAGAGTCTTAGCAAACTCCAGTGCTTTATTGGAAGTAAAACCATGTTTGTAAATAATATTTCTTGTAACTTTCGCTGTTATACAGACTCCAAAATTCTCTATAATCCAGAAACCATTTTTGGGGCAAAGAGACAATATTTTTTCTTTGACCACTTTTACAACTAATGCTTCCTCCCCTTACTGGTTAATTCTCAATTTTGGCAATCTTCTGAAAGCATTTTAAAATATTCCCCAAAATGTATAAATTATAGGTAGAATCCTAATCTCTCATTGTAGATTTTCTTGACTGCTAAAGTTAATTACCAATTGCCTCTCACTCAAACTTTCTTTGATTTTCAAGTTGATCACCATCAATAACATGGTAAAAGCTAAATAGAAAAGCTAATTTGTTATGCAATTTGATGATGCTGATAACACTCATTTCTTTATATAAAAGTTTAGAATAAATGCAGCTTTTAAATATTTGACAGCACTTGCCCTAATATTAATGTTGTGTCTGTTTGTTTTGGAATTAGACTTTGACAAATATAGAAATATAAATAAGATACTGAATTTTACATCAACATATCATAAAAAAAACCCAAAATATGTTGATTAAAGATAAATGGCACTTGATTAATTGAAATTGAATTTGCTTCAATATTTTTGCACACTGTCCCCAGTTGCAGCCTCAATTTTACTCTATAGCAACAAACGTGTAGTAATGTGAATTCTCCTATTGCAAACAAGACATGAGTCACGGTTCCCTTTATGCAAAATCTATAACAAGTCTGATCATTGCTTTGACCTGATTTCCCTAATGGCGGATTCAGGCATCTGCAATGCTGTCAAATAAACCAAAATGGGCTCTCCCTCCTGATTGCAGTATGGGCGGGTACTACAAAGGGTGAGAAGTTGCCCAAAGTTGGTCAAAATCCATTAAAAGTGACTGTATAGGTGTTTTTTTATTTCACAATTAAATAAAAAAATATATAATTTATGGCCAATAGATGCATTATAAAATGTAATTTATCTTCAATCATTGCAACAATTTCTTTGCTTATGTTGGCTTATCATCATCATCATCATCATAATTTATTTATATAGCGCCACTAATTCCGCAGCGCTGTACAGAGAACTCATTCACATCAGTCCCTGCCCCATTGGAGCTTACAGTCTAAATTCCCTAATGTAGACACACACTCACACACAGACAGAGAGGGAGACAAACAGACAGAGAGGGAGACAGACAGACAGAGACTAGGGTAAATTTTGATAGTAGCCAATTAACCTACCAGTATGTTTTTGGAGTGTGGGAGGAAACCGGAGCACCCGGAGGAAACCCACGCAAACACAGGGAGAACATACAAACTCCACACAGATAAGTCCATGGTCGGGAATCGAACTCATGACCCCAGTGCTGTGAGGCAGAAGTGCTAACCACTAGGCCACCGTGCTGCTTATGTTGGCTTATATCATTAATGAACTGGAACGTTTTGCTGGTATTATGAGATAGCTTGCGGTTTTCGTGACCTGTCTTCCTAATAATTGTGATTGAACACGTCTTTGCTCTCACATGCAGATGATAAGGTAACTTAATGCTATCTATTGTATCTGTACAATATTATCAGTGTCTTTTACTGCAGGTTTGTTTTGTTTACTAACGCTATGATATAAATAATATAGAACTACGTGTGGGCACTCGTTACTGCTGTCCTGATTAACGACTCACTGTCTCTCTGCATTTCTTCAAATACCTTGATGGAACTTAGAACGTCAATAGGTCTACTGTATGTATCTTTGGGTATTGATTCCAGGCTTTTAGCTTTAAGTAGCACTATATAAAATTGAGTCATGGAAGCAATGAAAGTCATCATTTAAGGAGGAGCTAAACACATAAGTATGTATTCAGTGTACTTTGACCTTCAGTGTTGAAAATGAAACATTGAAAGTGAAGTATCAGTGGTGAGGTGTATTTTATTTTGCATACACTGTTGTATAGTGATAGGATATCAATATTAATTATCTAAATGTTTTGCTCTTTTCTGAAGAATCAATAGCCGTTTTCACCTTTGACACCGTAAAGAAGTACAGTAGAGACACTATATTCTATAGCTGTCGGGTTGCTGAAAATGTTAAAACGGGGGTGGAACGCGTTGTATCCGGGGGAACTTAAGTTGAAGCCACATACACCATCCTTAAGACATTTTTGAGGCTCGATCACTGTTAAATACAGGAATCAGATTTTATGGACGAGGACGAAGAAACCTTTTAAGTTGAAAGCTGGATGGTATCATGATGCAGTAGACAAAGAGGGAATTTTGGAAGCTTGTAAAAAACAAATTAATTGCATGTGCCAATCTAATAGACTAAACTTCGATGTCATTGGTCTGTGAAAAACAGACATGGTGCTTGCACAGTCCAAACTGAGTATATGTCTTTTAAAATATAGAGGGAGCATTATCGTTATACTGAGTATTAGATTGGGTTAATCTTAGTGCATACATGGACAACAAGTGCCATAAGCATAAATCTCTGAAAGGGGAAAGGACTGTTCTCCATGGATCGATTATATAGCAATTGAGTTCTTTAAACACAAAGGATTGCATAAAAAGCTTGCAATATATGCTGAAATATTAATTCAATGAAAAGAATATTTAATAATTACTGTTAATCTAGTGGTGAAGGCATGATATATATATATATATATATATAACACATATACACAGGCATGGCAAAAAAAAAACCTTCAGCCTGTGTGATTGATACAACTCTCATATACAAAACTTGCTAAACCAAGAATTTGCTTACATGGCTGCAAAACATGTCCCACATCCTGCCAGAAACACTTAGGGCTAGATTTACTAAGCTGCGGGTTTGAAAAAGTGGGGATGTTGCCTATAGCAACCAATCAGATTCTAGCTTTCATTCATTTAGTGCTTTCTACAAAATGACAGTTAGAATCTGATTGGTTGCTATTGGCAACATCCCCACTTTTTCAAACCCGCAGCTTAGTAAATCTAGCCCTTAGTCCTGTAGATGGGTCCCCACTGATCTTTTGCCTTTGTTGTTCAAACAGGATGTTCAAAGGCCCCTTGTTTGCTGGAGAATGGAGTGCTCTGAAGTCCTGTTAAAGGTTTCTTATTAGAAATAATAAATTGTAATTACAAAACGTCAAGTACACAGGTGAATATCAAAGATCGGGTTACCCCATTCAAGTTCTGAGAAACAAATAGTGGCTCCAGTATGGAGCACCATAGTAGCTAAAAGTTGTACACTACAAAAGTCACAACAACTTGGATGTATAGTATGAATTTAATTTAATTTAGACATACAGCTGATACCATCAGAATGCACCAGTTATGATGAGTTTTATATATATATATATATATATATATATATATATATATATACATATATACACACACACATATGTTGTAGTAAGGAGAAGTTATGCCAGACTGTGTCAGACATCTGGGGACCCAACAGAACAGGTGGAGCGCTTGACCCAAGGTGAATTATTTTCTGTTATAATGTATATTTAAGAATGTATAATTAAGGATAGTTAGTCTTTAAACATACCAAATATTTTTATTATGTTTATTATGTTTTACACGGGAATAGAACGTCTTTAGGCTTTACATTATATTCTGTACATGTCGATATATATATAATACCTTTCTAGGCTGCGAAGATTTATCTAAAGATGACGAGTAGGAACATTCCCCAGGTCTCATAGATATTTTGAGAGCTGCTATGTCACCAATTATCTTTTTAACAGATTTCTAAAATGACTCTATTTTGGGAAAGGCCACCAGATGTCGGAGGTGTTTCCATTTTTGATTGCAAACCCTTTAGCACAGAGATAACACGTTAACACACTTTCAATATGTCAATGAAAAAGTCCCATATCCCAAATAACTAAGATTCTCATAGAGGTCTTTTATTTTATTCTTATAGTTTTTGGTTACTTTTATGCAGTCTTTAATATTACAGTTTTTCCAGGCATAAAATATTATCATAATCTAGATGAAGTTAACTATTATGTAGTTTTTTCCTATACATTTTAAAATTGTATTTCTTAAATAATTATTTTGTATTTTCCTTCACAAATACATGGCTATAGGAATTTTTCCCCCAAATAAATAGTAATAAAAAGACAAATAAAGTCCATTTATAAAAAAAAACACTAATGTACTGCATAAACAAAGTAGACTATCTGATTTAGTCATGTAACGGAAATATAGAGGCTTTAAAAAAAACAATTAGCTTATCTACTCCCTGGTACAGAGCGGATGTTATTTCATTTTAGTTAATGTCAGATTCAGTTCTTTCTGCTAATAAAAATTCCAGCAGAAAATTAAGAAAGACCAATTTTTATCTCCACACACTATTTCCTATAATAATTAGCAGTTGGAATATGAAAATGTATTACATTTGTCACACTGTTGTCTAATTAGTAAATCAATGTTATATATGCAGTAGTTAAAACAGAATAGCGTTGTACACTACAAAAGTAAAGATGAGCTAAAACTAGTACTTACAGAGATTGTAGACATCACAACAACTTGGATGTATAGTATGAACTTAATTTCATTTGATAAAACAATCTTCCTGAAGCAGTTTGACAGCACTACTCTGTGCTGCTGGGGGACTCTTCTTATCCCACTATCTAACTCTTAGTCTGTGGCTTCACCAATGATTCAGTTCCCTTCCTGACATCATGGCACTGCCTGTATTTTTGTGAAACCATATACTCCCTTGATCACAAGATCAGTAGGCTCATAGCGTGAGATCCTCCATGTTGCTGCAAACATTCTGATGATCTGATTGGCTCTTAAACTGTGGACATCTCAAACAAGCAAGAGCTGAAGACTGACTACAGTAAGGTGTTCTGACCCTAGTCAAGCAGGCATTAAAAATGTATTGATAAGGAAGACAGTATCAGAGCAATGCTTTCTTTAAGGAGATGAATACTTTTGGACAAACCCCCAATTTTTACAATTTGTCCTCCTGAGTTTCCCGTTTAATGGTGATCCTTCCAGTGTAGACCACACTGTTAGCTAGTTTTCTATCATTCGTCACAAGCAACGAAAAGACTTTCAGCCCTGATAAAAAAAACATTTTTTTTCGGAGCATTTATTATGCTGTGGATGGAAGGTGTAATGCAGCACAGGATTTTCTTGGTCGTAAAACCTGTCTAATCGGGTGCAGCGTTTACTACAAACCATCTTTAAAATATTTATATACTGCATGTATGTATTATGGCAGTGTAAAAAATATTGGTTTGGTCCATAAAATGGAGGCCTCCACTCTGTCTCAGTGATGTCACTAGTACCCAGAGAATTGATCGGCTGCATTGTCATGAATATTGGTTTAGTCCACAAAATGGCGGCCTCCACTCTGGTTCAGTGATGTCACTAGTTCCTAACAAATTGATAGGCTGCATTGTCATGAATATTGGTTCAGCTCACAAAATGGCTGCCTCTATTGTGGCTCAGTGATTCCACTATTTTATAGTGTATTTATAGGCTGTGTTCTAATGAATACTGGCTCACGCCTCAAAAAAATGGCTCCCATCACGGTGTATAGGCAACTGCTGCTGTCTGTAAACAATATAAAATTCCTCTTCATTCGGCAAGAAAATATTATGAATAAAAATATAATATTAATGTTATTTGCCGGTCGTGATAGAACAACATATCACAATGCAAATAATATTTGCTGTGATATTCCATGTGGATGGCAGAGGACAGCTTTTATATCTCTTGATAATGTCACAACTTTTATCAGCTAAATCAACAGACCAGGAACATCAGCCTATGTCATCTCTGATGTCAAACACTTCCCCACAGTTATTTTATAATTAGAAATTGCTAAGTCAGAAACTGCACTTTCTATTTAAAAAGAAGCGGTAGGATCAATTTTTATAAATAAAACTCACGGATGTAAATAGTTTTTTCACAGACTTAAATGTCAAGTATAATATATCACAATGTTGTAAGGACTTCGCACTGATTAAGCAGTCAGTGTACATTAATTTATGCATCATTATTTTGAGCAGACATTTCGGGATAAAAGCCTTCTAAATAAAAGTAACCGCTGTAACTTAAAGGGCTTTTACTTTAAATACGCTTAAATATTTTCTTCGGAAAGTCATACGTATAGAAAGATGAAGCATGTTAGACATATCACAACCAATATTGAATGAAGATGCTTATTAATTTGTAAAACTAACATATTTTTTTCTCAAATACTATTAAAACGTTTTCAGCAAATTGCACCCTTAGGGTCTGAGTCATTAAGGAGAGCAAAGCATAAAAAAGGAGTAACTCTGCACCTGGGCAAAACCTTGTGGCATTGGAGGGGGAGGTAAATTTAAAATGTGTGAACAGATTTATAGTTGGGGTAGGGCATCAAGTAAAGCTATCAAGTATTTGTGCGCTACATGAAAAAACAGCCAGAATTTAACTTGTGTGCAAGATAATAAACTAATTTGCACCCCTTGCATTGTTACATGGTATGTCCCGGAGAACATTTACTCCTTTTTTTTTGCCTTACTTTCCTTAATGACTCAGGCCCTTAATTTTGACAAACTGCCTGCCTCTGCATTATATTGTAACACAGATTTTAGTACCACTATATTATGGAATCAGACACACTGTATTTTTTTAAAACAAAATTTATTTTAGCAAAGTCTTGTATTTTTAAAAATAAAAGTAGGAGAAGTGGCTGGAATAGCAGAAATACGCATCTCATATTATCAAATTAACAGAAAACAAAGACAAATTAAATGTCAGGATTCAAAATACCATAAGGGAATAGAAAATGGGGAACAGTGTTAAAATAAATTGGCCAAAAGTGAAAATAAATAATTGCCTCAGTTGAAGTTTTGGGGGTCTTCCTCCTAATTCGGAAGTCAACCAGACAATCTGGGAGAGTAGACAACCATCCTACCAGTATGTCTTAGGACCTTAGTAGAAACCTGGAGTACACGGAGGAAACCTACATGAACATATGTAGTCTCAAAATTGTATTGTATTTGTTAAATTATGGCCGGTGATGACAGTATTGAATAAATACCTTGGACTAGATTTCCTAACGGGAGGTTTGATGAAACCGCCATTTTTTCCGGCGGTTTTAAAACCGCCAGATTTACTAAAGGCCAATTCGCCATTAAAAAGTCCAGAATTAACGTTTTTAAAGACCACCACTTTACAGACCGCCATCCCGATAATAAAAATGATGAACATACAAACCACTGGATTTACTAAGCTGGGGTTTGCAAAACCGTCACAAAACGGCCAAAACGAAAAAGGCGTTTGCGAGAGGTGAGATTGCTCAAGCTGTTTGAGCTATATGGCCAATCAGAACATAGGAGTAAGCACCACTGAAATATACATTATGGGGGTAATCATTATTTATTGATTAAGAGGCAAAATTAAAATGATTAATTCTGGTTTACAGAAAACTAACAGCATGGCTCAATTGTCTGAGATAAACCTTTTCTACAACCTCATCACTAAAGTAAAGTTCTGAAGTATGCAAAACAACGTTTTTTAATGAGCCAGAAGCTTTTGGAATAACATTTTAAAGTCTTTTGCCACAACCAAACCAAAAAGGATAGATATGGAGAAAAATAAGCACCTTGACAACCAACAAGTATGTAGGTTGAAGGAAGCAGGGCTTTTTTCAGCAAAGCAATTATTCGCAAATCAACCATGAAGTACTTACAGGAATGGAAATTTAAGATTTTAGAATGACCTTTACAGTCTCCGGACTCTCAAACACGCAGCACATAGAAGAAGACCTAAGGATATCTCAGAGATGGAACTTGTGCTCTTTTGCGATCTGTTAAATAAAATAGTACTTCTACAATAAAATGTGCAAAAGAGAAAAAAAAGTGATGTTTAAGTTTTGTTTTTGCAGAGAAACATCTTTTATCTTTAGAATTTTGTATACAGCTGTGTGTTTTTGAGTGTGCTAGATTAAGCCCTGAGCAAAGGAATGGGGGTTCGTAAAAGGGACCCCCCAGTTTTCCCCACATAACAGGGTGGTCACCATCAAATGTCAGTTTATAGCCATAGATAACACTGGACTTTTTCACTTCTGGTGCAGCAGATGTATTTGTGTGAACTTTTTCTCATCTCTTGAATTTTCCAACATGTCACATCTTTTACCATCAAACCTGCTTGTCAAGAAAAAATGACATTTCCGTATGGTGCGGCTTTCATTTTGTGTTGGCTATTATTTTTACTCCCTGACAACATCTAAAAAAAACCACAGCAGTACAAATAACGACATGATGTCCAGAAATACACACAAACCGCTGAAATCATATTCCTAGAAACTTCTGTATACTCATAAAACTGACATGAAAATCTTCACTCAACATGGTTCTTCTGAAGAGTTCCAGGATCTTCATCTGAGCAAACAACTTGCTGGTCATCTCAACCAACTTGTTGTCAAAACTGGCAGTAAGATCGTTAAAAACCTTCTTCACACTACTTTTGTGAGTACAAATGTAGGGCCTGATTCATTAAGGAAAGTAAAGCACAAAAAATGAGTAACTTTACACCTTGGCAAAACCATGTTGCATTGGAGGGGGAGGTCAATTTAAAAAGTGGGGACAGATTTATAGCTGGGGTAGGGCATGTCCTAGATCAACTTTGAATTTCAGTGTAAAAATAAGGCTATTAAGTATATAAAATACAAAACAAATAAAAAAGTTTGCTACAGTGTCAAATTTATATGACCAATAATGTAAGCTTGCTACCATTCATCATTTTTACAATCACCACGACCCTACCAGGTAATATAAGCAGCAAGATAAGACGGGTAGCAGGGAAACAAAACTATATTGTCGTCCCTTCTGCAATAAGGGAAGAAAATATGTAAATTCTCTCTAATAACTATAACAGCTACTGAAAATGTCTGTCATTCTTTGTTGTTATACAGCACTTTTTATAATTAAATCTGATACATACCTGAAATGATTTCTATCCTTTTGTCATATCTCATATTGCTATTTTTCATTCTGGAATGCAAAGTCTATAGTCGCTAGCGGCAGTATTGTGAGAAAGTTGTGTTAACGTTTTATTTTGCAGCACATTTAATAGCGCGTTATCTTTCCTTTATCTTAGAGCGTCTAAGTATTATTTTATTTGCCTCTGCTATAATAAATTCAGTTTATTACGTAGTTCAGAATCTAAAACCCATTCTCCTTAATTAAAAAAAAACAAAATTTTGAAGATGATTATTGATTTAGACTGCAGTGTGATTTCTTAGTTCCTCTAATTAGTGCTATATATACTGTGCACCAAATGTAATTAGTCTTAACCTTTTTTAACCACAATCTGTTACTGATCACATATTCTAATTTTATTTAGAATATGCCCTAACAGAATTGTACTGTAGCAAATGTCTTGAATACACTGTGTACTAAAACCACCATACACAAAATTAAAGTGCTTAATTTTTTTTGTGCACTTTATTCTATCTATCTATCTATCTATCTATCTATCTATCTATCTATGTACATATATATTGCATATTCTTTAGTTATACGTTGCACAATAATCAGCATGAGTCAACAGTAACAGTACAAATAGAACAGACATAGCAAGACAGCAACATAATGAGGTTGTCAGTATATATAAAAGCACAACTACTCATTAAGGAAAAGACAGACAGACAAGATAGAGCGGGAGAGGGGTGGGAGGTGGAGAGGAGGTAATAAGGTGCGTAGGAAGATGGTGGGAAGTATGCTTAGTCGCCATAGGGGATAAGCCTCCAGAATGCACATTATGAAGTAAAAATGAATGAATATAATATGGAAAGGGCAACAATTAAAGTCAGTATAGTAGTATCCCAGTAATATCATCATCATCTATTTATATAGCGCCACTAATTCCGCAGCGCTGTAAATAGAACTCACTCACATCAGTCCCTGCCCATTGGGGCTTACAGTCTAATTTCCTAACATACACAAACACACACTAGGGTCAATTTGTTAGCAGCCAATTAACCTACCAGTATGTTTTTGGAGTGTGGGAGGAAACCGGAGCACCTAGAGGAAACCCACGCAAACACGGGGAGAACATACAAACTCCACACAGATAAGGCCATGGTCGGGAATTGAACTCATGACCCCAGTGCTGTAAGGCAGAAGTGCTAACCACTTAGCCACTGTGCTGCCACAATAATAATAGCGCTGTCAACGTGTTGGCGCTGAGGATAATAGTCTTGTACGGGAGTCTTCCATCTTTGTGAATCCAGCCAACTGAACCAAGTGGTTGTAAACTCAGATGTCCGGTCACAGGTTGAGAGGGATAAGTTCTCCATAGACATGTAAAAATCAATGCAGTTAAACCACTCAGACACAGTGGGAGGAGAGGGAGATTTCCAACGAACCGGGATCAAGGATTTAGCTGCATTATTCAAGTGTTTATGGAGCGATAATTTTATTGGATGATATGAGGATGTTAGACAAGGACAGGAGCCAAAAACCAGGGTCTGTTGGCACATCCGCCCCCGAGATCATTTTGTTTCAATAGGGGGGAGATCCTAGGACAGGATCACCATATCTAGAGCCGGGATCCTACAGAAGAGTTACATCTCCAGCAAAGGGGAGATACACTTGCCAAGAATTTATTTAACAGTTCGGAACATCTATACCACTGTGTTAAAATCTTGTATTGGGTTTCAACAATTGTGGTATTTTGCCAGCATGCGTGAGTAGCCATGGAAACTTTTGCCCATTGGATTGGCCCTTTATATATATTATTAATTGTAATTTTATAGCATGCATTAGTATATTGTCCTGATTTATTTTCCCTTGCACACCACGGCTTGGGTGTCCCCACCTTTTCCACACATCCCTGCAGCGCTGCAGACCTCAGTCTCTTCCATGGGCTCTTTTTATTTAACAAATAAAGGTATGTTATCTATTTATAGTTAGAAGTAGAGAACAGACTATTTGTATGCTGGTAGTCTTGTGTGTTCCATTACACCCACCTTCAGCAGAGCTAAAGATACCTTTAAAATAAATACCCTCTTTAGAACATCAGAAAAAAGGGAAAATGAAACGTGGCAAGTTGAGGAACCAAGATTAAACTTTCTACCCCTATAATTCTGCTGCACTACGTTTGGGCCTGTGTGGCTTTCCTAAAGTCCAGGGGGTATATTTACTAAACTGCGGGTTTAAAAAAAGTAGAGATGTTGCCTATAGCAACCAATCAGATTCTAGCTGTCATTTTGTAGAATGTACTAAATAAAAGATAACTACAATCTGATTGGTTGCTATAGGCTACAACTCCACTTTTTCAAACCCGCAGTTTAGTAAATATACCCCCAGGTCTGGATAGTGTATCAGAACAGTAGCCTATTCCAGCTTCTCTTCTTCTACATATATATATAGACATAAAACCACATAATAACACATACATTACTTGGCATTAGGAAATGTCAATTAGAGAGCGTAAAAAGGGGTGGTAGGAGAGAAAAAGAAAATAATCAGAATAATTTGCCAGGTACTACTAGGCAAAAAATGTACACCTATATATGAAACTGCTGCATCTACAAGATGAATAAATTAAAACCTGCTGTTACTGGATGATATCCTGTGTGCTGTTTAATGTGTGCAGATCTGAGTCAGTATAAATACTACCTATGTCTATCCATTATCCTATGTCTTATTATAATACCATTATGACTGTCTTAAAGGGAGTTGGGGCTATAGGCCAGGTTGTCCAGAAGTGTGTGGGGAGTATTGCTTGGTATTTTAAGGGTCAGGGTTAGGCTGGGTACACACTACAGTGTTTTCAGACGATTTTTGGGGCCAATCACATAATAAACGACCGTTCGGCCCGATTTAGCATTAGTGTGTACTGTCCAATTATGAACAATTATCGTTCCAAAGCGCATCGTATTGTTTGATTTGATTTTATAAACGGACTAAAAATCTCATTCAAAGATGGAACAAAGTCGTTCCAATCCTGCAGTGTGTATGTACTCAGGACCGGCAGTGTCCATAGATCTCTATGGAGTGTGCACAGTCACCCTCTTTTCAGCTGATGGTTAAGACAGATGAAGAGCACAGATCTGATGGTAAATCTTGCAAAACATGTTTAGTGTGTACACACGAATCGGCTGCTGATCGGGAGTTTTTTTTTCAGTTATTGGTAAAATCGTTAAGGATATCGTATTGGGAGAAATTTTGTATAGTGTTGTGTACTCAGCCTCACTCAAATCTATAAAAGTCAAGTGTAAAATGTGCTTCATGTAGTAGGATTTCATTTTGTGGCATGTGATTATTTAAATGAGAGTTAAGGGGTAGGGAATAAGTATTTAGGGCTGATGCGGAGTGAGTTCTACATGTGCCTCATGCAGATTTAGGTGATTCTGCATCTGGAGAGGTGGGGTTTTGGAATTCTAACGTAGGCGGAGTACAGTAAGGGCATGTTCGCTCAATTGTTAACAGATGCAATCTTATATATAAAACTCTTTGGTCTGTTTGTGTGTCCGATTATGCATTCGGACATCCATGCACCAATTGAGATGAAACCAACACAAGGTGGTCCAGTTGGATCCTGGCCAGGTTTTAGGGGTGTTATAGTCTTGGTCGGACCTCCAGTTGGTGTACGCTGGGCAGAACTTTGACCCAAGAAGCCTGTTCTGAGTCTTCCACTGGATGTATTTGGACAAAAACTTCACAGACCGGTAACATTGGATCCCAGAAGACATACTAGGGGGTTGAGGTCCTGGTCGGACCTCCTGTTGTTTTACTCTGGACAGAACTTTGACCCGGGAGCCTGTTTTGAGCCTTCCACTGGATGTATTTGGATGAAAACTTCACAGACTGGTAACATTGGATCCCAGAAGACATACTAGGGGTTTGAGGTCCTGGTCGGAACTCCCGTTGGTTTACTCTAGACAGAACCTTGACCCGGGAGCCTGTTCTGGGCCTTCCACTGGATGACATTTAATATAAAAACATAACCTCATGGGTGTATTGGAAGAACTTCTTAACTTCTAATTATTTTTAAAAGGTTGACAGTTACATCTAATAACTTGAAGATTTAAACCCAGGCAACGCCGGGTACTTCAGCTAGTTTGGTATTTGTAAGTAGGACATTTAGACTTACTTTTACAAATAGAAATGTAATGCTAGCTTGCATATTATGCTTTGCGTGAATTTCCTTTATGTGTTACTTTCTAACCTATTAATCATTTTGACCTCCCCAAAGTTATGAAACTGAACAAATTGTTTTCTGTATCTCTTGCTACAGCACAATTTAAGTGGTAAACAGATTTTTTATTTTCTGTTTCTTTAAGATCTATACATTATATTTTGCTGAGTAATTACTTTGATAATACCAACTATGAGAATATTTTTAGAAATTATCATATGTATTACCGTATATTAGAAAAGCAATAATATATTTGCTACAACAGTGCTGCAGGCAGTCCGGTTATATTGTTGGTTTATTTATAAAGTGACTGAGAATTGCTTCATTTGAATTTCGGCATTAGGTTGTGTGGTCCTATTGCAACGTTTTCTGATTTTATAGAAGCACCAGTGAAGTTGTTGCACTGTGCCTTCACTTACTCATAAAAAATACCCACATTTAAAGCAGTCCCTTCTTTGACATCCTCAAACTTGATGGCTTCTGCCTCTGTTCTAAATTACAGTTTGTTTTGTGGGGTCCCAAACAAACCAAGCACTTCAGCCACAATAGTGGCACTCCTTTGTCGCTGGAGTGCTTGCTTTGTTAAAATGTGCATGTCCTTTACAATATCTTACATAAGGGTAGGTGGGAGGGCCCAAGGACAATTCCATCTTGCATCACTTTTCTTTTCTGCCACTGCTGTGTGGCAATGTTTCCTAGATGTGCTATGAACTGCCTTGTGTTTGTGCCAGTGCTCTGTCACTTAGCATCCAGCCAGGTCGCTGCAGTCTTTGTCCGAAAGCAGATGAATATAATATTGTGACATATGAGGTGATCAATATTGACTGGAAATGACTGAAAATTAGTGTTATTGAGATTAATAATAATGTAGGAACAAAGACAGAGCAACATTATTTGATTTTAGCATATTTTAGCTATTTTTCTAAGAAAATACAGATCCAAAACCAAAACACACAGGGGCTGTTTTGCCAAAACCAAAACACGAACTTAATCCAGATCCAAAAACTAAACCAAAACCCAAAACACGGGGGTCAGTGAACATCTCCAGTTCTAATGGCTATAGTGTAGTAACGCACATGGTACTAAGACCTGCACTGGGTTATCCTCCTGTGGTCGAAGTGGGTCGGTATATGGTGGCATGCCAATCCGCCACTTCTACTTCTGTTTTGATTGTAAACCCCAAATTCGATTCACTTACATCTTCCATACTGCCACTTCAAAATTACCACTTCAACCAGTGTCCCCATCCTGTGGATGGCTTCCTACTGGGAAAGACTCATTTTTGAATGGTATCCTTCATTAAGCAACAGTAGTTTATTCCTCCTTCTAGGATATTCATGTGTTCTCTCTCTCCTGCTGGGAGTTTATATGAATTAGTGGGGGAGTTTTTAATTGGGCTTGATGACCTCTTGTACAGTATACAAGTGTCTTCATTGGCTATAACCAAGAGGTAAGATCTAGAAGTGCACTAGATAACAACGCCGGGGTTTGCGTTGATATTCCGCAGACCTTAAATTCAGATGGTGTGGCGGAATAAGAGGCATGGAGAGGCTTAATACACTTTTTTTAAATAAAATTTGCAGAGACATGTAATTATCAATTTAATATAACATTTACAGCTGTATTGGGAATCATTTCTTAGACAAATGTGCAATTTTATAGATTCCACATTAGTAAGAGGTCACTTTATAGTACATTTGGAATGGAATCAACTTAAGTAGGGTAAGATACCAGATAGCCACAGGGGATATAAAAAGTCCTATTGAAAGTGTCAAATTATACAAAACGGTGCTTCCAGTGGTTTCGTTTAAATGAGAATAAATAGGATGGACTGCAATATCACGGAAGATTACCTCTTGTATAATAAAACATCTTAATTCTTAATTTATAAACTTTAAGTAGTTTCAGTTTCATATTACACACGCAAATGTTGAGAAAAATTATAAATCTTGGTCAACCTAATCAATCTATTGATAACTGCATAACTCCCAAAATTTGGATTTAGGGAATCGGGACAAATTGCTAAGAGCTTCCGAGCCGCCCCTAGACCCCCTCGCATACAAACACCCCATCAATGCTACACACATTGAAGGAGTGCTACACAGCACCATTATTTTTTTTTACGTTCTGCAGTGGATTGAACAGACCTCCCAACTTTCCGGCCCATGGGCAAAGCTATCCATGGGAGGAAGGGAGAGAGGGAGAGGGAGGGAGAGGGAGGGAGAGAGGGAGAGAGAGATGGGGAGAGAGAGATGGGGAGAGAGAGGGAGGGAGAGGGAGGGAGGGAGAGGGAGGGAGAGAGGGAGAGGGAGAGCGAGGGGGAGGGAGAGTGAGAGGGAGAAAGAGAGGGAGAGAGAGAGAGAGAAGGAGAGAGGAAGAGAGGGAGAGGGAGAGGGAGAGGGAGAGGGAGAGGCGGATTCCTTAAAAGAAATCTCACCCTAAAACTAAAAGACAATAATGCTCTGTTCCCATGCCATGTCATAAGTTGTCATGTTCATTGGTGACTATAATAATGTGGTCAAGGATAATGATGTTTTATTGTGGTCAAGGAGCTACATACTTTATTATTAATCCTAAAAATGTCATTATTTGAATCATAAACTAAGACACCAACGGCTTGTAGTGCTGAACTTTTTTTCGCTCAGGCAAGGGAGTATTAGTTATTCACCTAAACCAGCCCATATAGTTAGACCTGTGGGTACTGCCAAGGCTTACCTATGCTTGTCAGAGGTTGGTGTGACAAAAGGGGGTTCTATGTCTATAAAGGCCGAAATCAACAGTCAAGTCAAGAACAACAGCCAGATAATGAAATTGAAAGAGAATAATCTAGTGAAATAGGATTCAAAGCAGAGATGCTGAGTTTAAATTAAAAAAACAGATATTATTAACACTAATTAGAAATTTCACCAACTTAATATATGGTAGCTCAGCTTCGGAGATATAGGACAGGGTGCGGAAAACTAGAGTCAACCTCTCAAGGCCAAGCCAAAATCAAATTCTTTGCTTCTCTGAAATGCTAATAAAACTCAGCGGGAAATGATTGTTAATAGTGGATCAATGTGTATGTGGCCATTGCTTCTAGACACATTTCTATGTAATGTTAAAATCTATTTAGTACAGTAGTTTCAAACAGGGGTTTTGATTTCAATGACTCATAAGTCCTTGATGTTTTCACAACTTATCAGTGACTTTGGGAACGCTATGCAGCTTCTGTACCATGTGAGTCATACATCAAAGCAGTTGTACCTGTAGTTAAAAATCCTTAGATACAGTACTCCAATATTGGTATTTGCTTTCTATTTAACAGCATAACCATGTATTTGTCATGTACTATCCTGAGAAATGGCAGCGTGTTGGTTTTGAAACCTGTTGAGGATGTTCTACCCAGTCCAGCTGTTTTTCCAACTGCCACTGTTAATTTCAGGTGGAAACAAGGTTAAAATAACATCTGTTCACACATTAATGCAGAAAAATGTAATTTATGATTTTCCTTTCAAATGTGTTTAAGACCAAAGGGGTACCGGGTCCATTGTGGTAAATGATGCATGCAATCCAGGGGTTTCCTCTTCCTTTAAGTACCGTGCCTGTGCCGACACTTTTAATGCTGTTTACAGACAAACCTCAGAAATGTAATTAACTATCTCTTAAAAATTGCACAACATTCTAATGCTAAATATATGTGTCTGATAGATATAAAGAACAACATACAAGGTTAGACATCTAATAGAGATGTACAAGTTTTTGTCAAAGGGGTTCTTATACCGGCTCTGAAGTCTGGAAATTTGCGATAAATTCTCAAACTTTAGAAATGTACATTTTTTTAGCTACTTTGAGCTAAGCTAACAAACCACGTTGTACCCCCAGATAAGTTGCAATTTGAGGTAAAACATTTGTAATTTATAATCTTTGCAAAATGCATTTGAAATAAAGGGATTCCCTATTAGTAAAGGAACACATTATTATATTCCACCTACATTTATTTAAATGAGTGCCAAACCGAACATTCTCCTCTTTAGGGCTAGAGGATTGTGTGTAGTTTGTATAAAGTTTACCCCCACAACTGCATCATTTGCCGATGTCAGAGGATTTTGACACTTCCAATGTGACAACCTATTACGCTGAAATTGGACAGAAGAGCCTTCAGCCGCAAGTAACGTTAGATACTCACTTTTAGAAGGTGTATCTAACCATTCAAGCGACTTAGTCACCAACTGCTATTTTTCAAATTCACACCTTGGGGTATATTTACTAAACTGTGAGTTTGAAAAAGTGGAGATGTTGCCTATAGCAACCAATCAGATTCTAGTCATCATTAATTTAGTACACTCTGCAAAATGACAGCTAGAATCTGATTGGTTGCTATAAGCAACTTCTCCACTTTTTTCAAACCCGCAGTTTAGTAAATATACCCCCTGGTCTACTAAGTAGATATTTAGGAAAAAAAAAAGAGAAGTCTTTAAGGGTGGACTAATCTTCTAATAATGTTTCTTAATTCAATATACACACTGAGTCTTGCCTAATTTTGATGCCGTCTTGTATAAGATAGAAGCATCCAGTGTATGACAAAAGGGAAAGTAATTGAGAAGTCCTGCTGTAATTAATACGCAATCACTTAATGTTTCTGCGGTGAAGTATTCCTATGAGAATCCTCTAAAAGGTTGACCTGCAGATAGCCATCATGAATATGATTAGTGCACCATTTGTAGACTCCCGCACGCAATTTGTGTTCTTCTTGCTACTGATTTTTTTTTATTTCTTTTTTGAGACATAATAGCAGAGCTTTTTAAAGAAGCATATGATGTCTCTCTAACCTCTTATTGACTTTGGCTTCCAAAATCAATTTGTTTTATTAGCTGATGAATCTCTTCAAAGACTTTCTGTACAGATCCTAGATAAATTATTTAAGCAGTAAATTGTTTCCGTTGTAGCTGTTTTACACTATAGTGATTTAATAGAATGCCACACAAAGGATAGGTTTTGGAACAAGGTCACTCAGTGTGAAATAATTAAGTATTAACATTCCGACTTTGAAATGACTGCAGGGTTCAACTCATGTGCAACAAAATAAAACATTTCAACGCGACGGTGGGATCGAGAACTCTCAGAAAAGTCATGTGGGGTTTTTAACTTTTATTTATGAAGGGTGAAATAAATGTTTGACTTTTTAATTTCCGACAAGTACAATTTAAAGATGGATTGTAGCGGCGGTACGTGTAGTAATTGCAATACCAACAAATTAATAGCCTGCACATACAAAGCTAAAAAGATGCAATTAAAATTATAACCGTTTTATCCTGTGATGGAGTAGAGACTTTGCAAGCTTTCTTTTTCCATAACTTTTAATAGCCTGTCTGGAAAGTTTCATATGAGTCTTAAGTGTGCTGCAAAGTTTTTAAAGATTCCAAAAAAATAAATTGGTCAGAGAAGTTTATGCTGTTTTTTTTTTTTTTTTTGTTCAATTTTTTTTTATTGAGGTATAAAATATCACATATACAATTAAATGCATTATGAATAAATACATATTTTCACAATTCTCATACAATTAAATAAGTCACCAACATCCCTTGTTTCCTCTTCCCCAATAACCCATCCTATCCAGGACCTAACTATTAGAAGGTGGAGATAAAATAATCGGAGGGTCTGCTGAAACCATTCTTAACCCGTACCACTCAGTATTGTGGAAACTATTCCAAAGTTGTGTTCGTATAGTATGAGGTAAGAGAGTTATAAAGCTCTCCCATGTGCCAAAGAATTGCTTTACTCTAACTTCCTTCTGCAAAGACGTTTCTATCCAGTCCATTCGGAATATGTGATAGAGCTTTTCTTTAAAAAGGGAAAACATGGGAGGCGAATCCTGGGCCCAGACCTGGAGTATGCTCTTCCTGGCCGCAGCAGAAACTGCTAATAGTAGTTTTTTGCATCCTTTACTAACTTTACAAGTATTTGGAAGTATTCCAAATATCGCCCATTCCGGAGACAGAGGTGCATAATTTACCAGGTGTGTGTTAGAGAATCTCCAAATCTGGGTCCAGAATCGTTTAATTGGGGGACACTCCCAAAAACAGTGTGTCAAATCCGCTCTTGGAGACCCACATTTCGGACAACAGTGTGATTCTGATAGACCTATCTGAAATCGACGAGATGGAGACAGATATGCCCTATGATAGATATTTAGGAACATTTCTGTGTAGGTCATGGCCGGTAATATTTTAATGGAATTGGTCAGTGCCTTTAAAAGAACCTCTGGTGTCAGGTGAGGAAATTGTTCCTGCCACAATGAAAGGCCAGTTTTAGAATGGTTATAGTCAAATTGGGTACGTAATAGGGAATAATGCTGTGAGATGGCTTGACGGGTCAGGGGAGGTCTCGAAAGCATAGCCTCTAAGGGATTATCCCAATCCTCCGGAGAGATTTTACTCAGTACTGTATTAATGTAATGTTGGCATTGAAATATTGCTAGATGATAAGGGGCTAGTTGTGGATAAGTAGAGCTTATTTGAGTATAGGTCATAGGTTTTCGCGTATTTGCATCAATTAATGATCTTATCTTAGTAATTCCTAATTTCGCCCAGTTAGTAAATGGGAAGGAAGCTGATCCGTCCTGAAAGTTAGGGTTGTTTAATAATGGGAGGTTCATTGAAATATAAGGTCTTAAATGGTATATGTGGCAAAGCCTATGCCAAAGTTTACGCACAGTATACAAGATTGGATTATTTATAGTTTGAGTTGGAAGATCTTTTTCATGTAGATGAATAAAGGCTAATAAGCTAAGGTTAGGAATGAAATTCTGATCTAATGTAGTATTAGTATAAGTATCCGTGTTATGCAACCAGTCTTTAAGGTGTCGCAATTGGGCCGCTTGGTTATATTTGGTAGCATTTGGTAAGTTCAGCCCTCCTCTATTTTTTGACTGTTGTAATTTGATCAACCCAATACGCGGTTTTTTGGAATTCCAGATAAAACGTCTAAATTCTGTATCCAATTTCATTGCATCTGATCTAGTCAATAATAAGGGTAAAACTTGTAATGGATACAATAGTTTAGGAAATATGATCATTTTAATTATGTTTATTCTACCTCCATAAGAGAGGCAGAGATGTTTCCAACCTTTCATCTCATGTTCCACTACATTTATCACCCTAGAGATATTAAGGTTATATAGAGAGTGAATATCTCTTGGTAGTTGGATGCCCAGGTATGGCATGGCCGACCTTGCCCATGTAATGGGAATATCCCTTGCCCATGTTGGGACTATGACACCCTTTCCCAGATACATAGCAGTAGATTTTTCAAAATTGACAGAGAACCCCGAGACAGAACCAAACTCCACTATTCGGTCCATTAGAGATCTAAGAGAGACTTCAGGATTAGATATGTAGATCATTACATCATCAGCAAAAGCTGTAATTTTGATTTCCTGATCTCCAATCCTTATTCCCTCCAACTGCGTCCAATTTTGCAAGACTCTGAGCATAGGGTCCAATACCAAATTAAAGAGTAATGGAGAAAGTGGACACCCCTGGCGAGTGCCTCTATACATTTCCAGTGGGGAACCCTTGATACCATTGACCAATAGAGATGTTTTAGGAGAGGTGTAAAGAAAGGCTACAAGTGCTCTAAAATCAGTGTCAAAACGCCTGCATGAAAGAATTTCCTTCAAAAAAGGCCATGCAACAGAATCAAAGGCCTTTTGGGCATCTAGACTAAGGATCATGTTTGAGGTGGATCCCACATCTGAGGCCACAATCGCTGAAATGGCTGTCCTAATACCTTTGACCGAGTGGCGTCCTGCTACAAATCCCAACTGATGAGATGTTAACAACCCAGGAAGGATACCTTGTAAGCGGTCTGCCATGATTTTTGCTAAAAGTTTGTAATCTGTGTTTAAAAGAGTGATAGGGCGATAAGACCCCTCCATCATAGGATCCTTACCTGGTTTAGGGATAAGGACTGTATGGGCCACATTGAACGATGGATATACAGGACGTTCCCTATGTATTTTTGAAAACAAATCTGCTAAAATATGAGCCAGATCTCCTTCAAGGACCTTATAATACTCTGCTGTAAAGCCATCTGGGCCTGGTGTTTTATTAAGTTTCAAATGTTTGATTACAGTCTCTACATCTCGGGAAGTAATATCTTTTGCCATAGCTTCTCTCTGTTCTGGCGTTAGTGAAGGCAATTTGGCCTCAGTCAAAAGTTTGGACATTAGTTGGGGATTTGGTGTAGAGCCCTTATATAAGGTTGAGTAATAAGTTTGGAAGGTTTCTAATATCTCTTCCGACTTGGTAAGAATCTTAGAAGAATTATGGGCTTTAAGGGCAACTATATGACTTTTACGTTTCTGAGGTTTGGTTATGTTTGCAAGTAATTTGCCAGCTTTATTTCCCCATCTAAAGAATTTATTTTTTGAAAAATCAATTTGTTGTTTTGCTTGGGAAGTCAAAAAACTCTCTAAGAGTTGTCTCGCCTCACGATAAGTTGTCCATGACACATCCGACTGATCAGAAGCAAATTTAGCATATGCCTCAGCCGATAATTTGCTCAAATTATCATAAATTTCCCTAGCCTTCTTACGATGTCTAGACACATACGCAATTATGTGTCCCCTCATAACTGCCTTTGAAGCGTCCCAGAAAAGAATTTTGTCATCCCATTGGTCAATGTTATCATCTAGGTATTCAGCCCATCTGTGTCTTAGAAATTGTTGAAAGTGGTCTGAATTGTATAGGTAAGTAGGAAATCTCCAATGTCTAGGTCTCTGTCTCAAGCTCGGATTCTGGATCGTAAGAGAGATCATTGCATGGTCCGAAATAATTATGTCAGCAATGTCTGCCCTACGAACCCACGGCATTAGGGTGTCCGTGACTAACAAGTAATCTATTCTTGAAAAAGATCTATGTACACTAGAGTAGAAGGAATAGGATCTATCTGTTGGATTTAGGAGGCGCCACGGATCAACCATGCCACACCTGGACATCAGGCCAAAAAAACACTCAGGGTCCCTTGGACTAGTTGTAGAAGATGCCTTTGACCTATCGTACTTTGGATCAATAACGGAGTTAAAGTCGCCTGCTATCACAAGGTTAGGGGTGTCGCGTTGTAGGACTAATTGAATTAGGGACTGGTAGAAATCACGTTGTGATCCATTGGGGGCATAAATATTCAAGAAGGTATATTTTTCATCATTGATTTGTAAAGAAAGTAGTAGATACCGACCCTCAGGGTCTATGACTGTATCTAGAACTGTGTATTGGAGGTGTCTAGCTATTATTATAGCCACGCCTCTGGTTTTTGTTTTATATGAGGCCGAAATGCAATCTCCAATCCAGCTTCCCCGCAGGATATAACCATCATCCTTTCTCCAGTGTGTTTCTTGAAGAAACGCTATATCGATATGAGCTCTTTTAAGGTGAGTAAGGACTTTTTTACGCTTAATAGGAGAATTAAGCCCACCCACATTCCAAGATGATAAATTGAGGGTCTGCTGAGTATTAGGCCCATGGGAATCTAGCTGTGTAGGCTGCATTCCTAACCGATACCCACGGTGGGGCAATTAGTCAAACCAAAGGTGTGCAGGGTGAGATTGCAGACCAACCCCCCCAAAACCATCAATAAGTAAACTTGACCCAGACCATGGGATTCACCACCCCACATTTGTAAACTGAGACATTGGATATTTAACCATTTTGTGAAATATGAGAACAAAACATATAATGCATTACATTTTCTATACCTCAAACTTTTTCTTAACATTTTCCTAACCAAATTTTGCGTGTGATCCCTGGGAGTGTTACCAGAGATCACAGAATATTCAACAATAAACATTTGTAACATAACTAAATATATACGCATATACATGTGTATACATATAGAGAGAGTTTACATTAACAACATAAGCAAGAATCACAGTCACTATGTGATTTATCAGCCTTTTAACATCTTATCTAAATCTAGACTGCTATACCATTCAAGTTGGTGCATTAGAAGGTGAGCGAGCTCCAGCTGGTGACCTTGAATGCGGAGTAGGCACTTGAAAATGACTCTTTGCCATCTCCGGAGTTTCAAAAAGTAATGTACGACCATTCTCCACCACTCTGAGCTTAGCTGGGTACATAAGAGCAAAACTTTTATTATTACCAGCCAAGAATTTGCAAATTGGTGCAAACTCTTTTCTCTTCTGTGACAACTTAGCTGAATAATCCTGGAATATTAGTATTCGGTGACCCTCGATCTCCAATTGTTTCTTTCTCCTAAATGCTAACAATATTTTCTCCTTATCTTTGAAGTCTAAAAATCTAGCCAAAACAGGTCGAGATCTAGCTGAATTGCCCTCCCTAATTGAACCCAGACGGTGGGCTCGTTCTATTTGTAAGTTGTCTATTTCGTCATGTAAATTGAGAGCAACTATTAGGTCTTGACTAAGGTAAGAGGATAAGTCAGGCCCTTTCACCGATTCTGGAATACCAATAAACCTAAGGTTATTTCTTCGACTACGGTTTTCCAGATCATCAATTTTTTCTTGCATTTGTGACCATCTGCGCGAATCTTGTTCAGATCCGTTTTGCAAGGCTAGAACATTATCCTCCACATCGCTGGTACGTTGTTCCAGCGTGTTAATTCTAGCCGTGTTTTCTGTTATTTTGGCAATAGCCGCATCGAAGGTATCTTGAATAGCTCCGAATTTTTTGTCTATGATAGGAAGGAGGATATTTAGAATAGTTTGAGCCGTATCTGTACTTGCAGTATTTGTGCATTGAGTAAGAGGAGTTTGATTCCCCTCCTCCACGTCCCCCATTGAGAGGGGCGAGGAAGGAGAAGAAGCATCTTTGCTCGCTCCAGATTTGTTTCTGCCCGTCTTACTCTGATCCAGCTTGCTGTTTGCACGCTTGGATGAATTTTTGCTACAATATTTTTCCATTTCTAAGCAAACCAAGTACAATTATAAGGCACTAATCTAAGAGTCTGTCAGAGATTATTATATCAGAAATTCAATAACATGTGACTAAGGTTATATTGTAAACTCTCTCTTCTTATTTTTAAACTAATCACATATTAGTGGAAAAAATAAAAAATATAAGAAGTGTTAAAAAACAAAAGTATTCAAATTACTTTTTTTTTTTTTTTTTTTTTTTTTCCCTCTGTAGTGTCAAGACTATACCATCGCGTAAGAATATTTGTATGAATTATCGATTTTGACACTTATTTCAGTATTTCAGATCTAATAAGCAATATTTAGTATTAAGCAACCAAACACATATAATTATACGTATCTAACTTCAGGAATGTTGCAATGATTATCTGTGTTCTACAGGCCCGCTTGTGTGGCCGAACTCCGGGGAGAGAATGAAGAGACTTGTTAAAACGCGGTCAGCTAGGTGTACCGCCCACCGGAAGTTCCTGTTATTAGATATTTAGTCAGTCATTTAAGCAGGGTGAGTTTCGAGGCTTTTAGTAGTCATCAGCCATGGAAAGATGATGAAGCACAACGAACCGCTCTGTTGTATATACTCTTTTCAGTGGTAGTGATGTAGCTTGTACTGAGACAGATTTGTTATGGAATAAAAGATGATCCTTGAAGCAGTACAATAAATGACCACTAGGTGGCAGAGTTTGTTGATTGTAGACTGCTACAGGAGGTAACTGCTTTATAGAGCTTTCGTGCAGAGAGATATGACAAATCTGCTGTAATTATTAGGATTGAGGTGTTGTCATGTATCATGTGGCCCCTTTGGTAAATGATTGGAGCTGCAATGCTATCAACACCAGCAGGTTATTGGTTAGTATTTCCACAGCTATTCTGCACTGCTGTAAGATAGAATCTTCGTTACAATGCAGCTAAACGCATGGGAATTATCAGTATCCACAATGTGAATCATCTGTGCTGAATCAGTGTTGGTGCATCCTCCCCAGAATTGCTGGATAAGCCACTTAGCAGTATTGATGTTCACTCTCTCCACCTGTCATGTAGCCAGATTTGGTGTTAATAATGTATTGGGGCTTTTCAGGTATAGAGGAAAAGGCAGGTTCCCCTCCACCCCCACTGCATACCTCTTTATTCTCCACAACGTCCCAGGATGGCTCCCAGCAGGCACCACGAGGTCTGATTCACCGGAAGAGAAGACAGTAATGGCGTTCTGCCACTTCCGGTTCTACTCCACCGACACCACGCAGCTCCCAGATCACATGAATGGCTCCCAGGCAGAAATCCCGGCGTCTATGCACCTCGCATGGGGGACCAGGCTCTCTCCTCTGAGATCTCCCCTCAGCCGTCAGTCCCTCTTAGCCGCGTCTCCTCTCAGCTCTCCAGGGCAATCTCCGCTGTCCCGCCTCAGCCGCTGAAGCGCTTGTCAGGTGAGCGCTTTTCCCCACACAGGATTTGGGGCTTACCTGTGTGATTGGGGTTCACTCAATCCGCCACTAAAGTGAGTTTTCCACTCTTTCTGTGCGGAGCTCCGTGCAGATGCGGCCGTCTCGCTCGGCTTCCAAGCCACGCCCCCTATGCTGTTTTTTTAAAAACTTTTACTTTTACAGTATGCACTGTTGTACCTTCATGATTCTGTCTGTATCACTGCAGACATAAGCAGTTAAATAATACATAATAGACACTACAGGCCTGAGTCATTAAGGGGAGAAAAGCAAAAAAAAGGAGTAACTTTGCACTTTGGAAAAACCATGGGAGGTAAATTTAAAATGTGTGGACAAATTTATAGTTGGGATAAGGCATGTCCTAGATCAACTTTAAATTTCAGTGTAAAAGTAAAGCTATTAAGTATTTGTGTGTTACATGTAAACACAGCCAACATTTAACTTGTGTGCAAAATAATAAACTAATTTGCCCTTGCATTGTAACATGGTTTTGTCCAGGGTCAAATGTACTCCATTCTTGCCTTATTTTCGTTAATAACTCAAGTCCAAGCACTTATGTAAAAGTTCTTAAATGATAAAATCCAATAAAAAATATAATTAATGTAAAACATACAATTATTCAATAGAGTTTCAGGTATATGATGCTTGAATGTGAACCTGGAACGATAGGGATGCTAAGATTCTGGGGCCTTGAAGCCCCCAACAGGAACATAAATATTTGATGCAGTGTACACTATAAACACAACTATTGTAACTCCATATTGTAGATATTTATGGCTAGAAATTTTGCATTTTTGTAATTATTTCCATAGTTTTTGCTGCCCCTCAGAACCAGAGGCTGGAAGCAAATGCCCAGTTTGCCTCATTCCTGGCACAATTCTAATATTATGCTATCAATTTATTCTATTAATGCTTAATTTGATATTTATTATTTATCTATCTCCAAAATGCCTGTAACATTCTATGTATAGTGATACTGAAAGGGGAGACACACAGGACCTCATTAAGAGTTGGACGGAAAGTCCGTTTAAGAAGTGTAGGAATGGGAGTGTGCCGCAGCTTGGTAGGGTATTACAAGTGGCAAGGAACCCCAGTTGCATCCCACCCGTAATACCCTATCGACAGGGCCACCTTAACTACATTATGGGCCCCCGGGCAATGCAGTGCACCGGGGCCCCTAAATATAAATTTATACATATATATATATATATATATATATATATATATATATATATAGTGTGTGTGTGTGTATAAAAAAAATATATATATGTAAAAAAAAGTGATTTTATATATATATATATATATATATATATATATATATATATAAAATCACTTTTTTTTACATATATATATATAGGGGCCCCCTTAAGTCTGATCCCCTTCTCTTCTTTTTTCCGTGCTGAGTCTCTCTGTTCTGCGCTCCTCTGTGCTGTGCTTGCAGTGAATGTTGGGGCGTGACATCACGCCCAACATTCACTGTGAGCACAGCACGGAAGATGGGACCAGGACGGGAGCCGGATTGCCAGCTGACGTGACCGCAAGGTAAGTATTTTCTTTTCTTTTTTTTTTTTGCAGGATTTTTTTTTCAGCGCTGCCTCGGACTGCTTTCCTTGCTCGCAGGGCCCCCGGGCACCTGCCCAATGGAAGAGACGGCCCTGCCTATCGAGCTGCAAGCAGTTCATGCAGCTAGCTAACCGCTTGCGCCACCTGATTCCTGCCACACAGTTTTAGCCCTTTTTTGACGTGTGTTGCGTCTGCGCCTCACTGCGACTAGGATTTACTTACATTGACGCGCCTTCACAATTCCGCGTTCCGCCCATTCTCTCGTAGTGAGCCTCCAGCTGTTGTAAGTGTTAATTGCGTCCAAGATGTTGGCAGATATGGTGCACATGCGTGATGGTGTTTTTTTGTTCGATGCGCCTAAAACGGACTTTGCGTCCGAGTCTAAATGAGGTCCACAATATCATGCAAAGCACACTGGGCTCGCTTAGCAAAGTGCATGGTTTTGCACCGGTGCGCCAGAAGTGACGTTCAACAATCTGAAGAAGCACCCTGGGAAAAAGTGTAAATGTCCATCCTCCTTCCTGCAGAAATAGGGCCCAATCAGGACCCACTAATAACATCACATGATTAAATGTCACCACTGAAGTTAGTATTAGAGCAGTATTAGAATACTACGGATTATGTGTTTTGTATACAATACTCATGTGAGGGTCAATAAATCATTAAACGACCGTACAGTGAACCACACATCAAAGCTCCTCGGGGTCTGCAAATGTATTGACTTATATTATTATTATTATAATTTTTTATTTATAGGGCACCACTAGGTGTCCGTAGCGCCGCACAGGGACAAACGAATTAAAATACGAGGTGAGACAGCACAGTACAGTAAGAAGTAAGCACAGTAACTCAGTAAGCTCAAAGCACAGCTAGAGAGGGCGGGGGAGGGGAGAGGGAAGATCCGTATATGACGGAGCCCAAAAGGAAGCTGCGGAAGCCGCGGATGTCAGGGAGACCCCCAGAGGGGAGAGGAGGGAGCGAGAGGGGACGGGGGTGGAGGGTCCTCGAGGAGGAGGGCTAAGTAGCTGGAGAGCAGAGTTAGAAGTGGTGGAGACAGGAGCAGAGATGGCCCTACTCAAAGGAGCGTACAATCTAAGGGGTGGGGTAGACAGACAGAGAGACACGGGGGAGAGAGGGAGAGAAGGAGGAACGGAGAAACTAATACCCAACTGAGCCCACCAATGATATCACATCTTCGAAAGCCACCACCAAGACTAGTATTAAAACGCCTGGGTCCCCACAGCATCAGACATGTCTGGTTTAGGACATATGTATTTGGTATTAGTATGGGTCTGACGTTGCCTACACCTCTCCGAATGAATGGTGTTTGGTTTTGTATGATAGTTCAATGTGTATCAATTTTTAAGGAGCAGTTTCTTTACCAGTTTTATACTACATCACATCTAAACATAGAATTGTAACAAACAATTGTAAAATTGTTTCCTGAGTAACGACGTGTGTCAAAAATACACTGTACTTTTACCCTAAGTTACATGTTTTCATCCTCTTTGAGCCTATTGTTACTTGTGTCTCTCTAATGTTGGCTACATAATATAATTAAGCTATCGATCCCAACACGTTAGTGTTGCAAAATGAACTTACATAAGGCTCTGTCATGGTTTGATCCCTATGGTTCAGATGTTTCAAGCCTGCCTGACCTATCGGTAAACATGCTATACCTACTTGTCTATGTTAGATGCATGTACCACTACAGGGGCAAATGTAGGATTTCTAGAGAGGGGTTTCCATGCCACACCACCAATGGGCATAACCAGTATACATGGGGGCGTGGCTATAATTTTAGACAGAGCTGGACTGCTCTCCAACTCTTCCTTTCCCCATCATATAGACACGCAATTTCTATCCCCATCATATACACAGGGCAAGCCACCTCAAGCATATACTGCCCCAAACTTGGCGGGGGGTACTAAGCACCAGAAAAACGTCCCTGGGTGTGCCCCTGAACTAATATGCAGGCATTGAGAACACGGATACCCTTGTACATACTACATCTGACCTAGAGCAACTGATGTCCCTGTCTTTAACACATGATTAAATATAATTGCCTATGTAAAATGTATATTTAATGATCCGGGTACTTAGTGTAGATTCCCAACACTAGTCTGGGGCGGTCATGTTATCGTGACCCACAAATCCTCTAAACCGGACAATTTTATTTATTTATTTTGGGTCCCACCTGTAGGTTTTGAGTGCTGTTATATCTGCATCACTGGTTTGCAGCAATTGAGAGTACAGATAGTTATTAAACAACCTAAAATGACTGTTCCGGTCAGATAAAAGTGTGCATTAGCCTGGGAAAATGTTATATTTTTTGGTATTTGGCACACTTTTTGTTTAGTACCATACAGGTGACAGTAACCATGCTACAGAGAATGCAAATTAGCAGTTCTGTGTGAGGTGTTTATTTCTGAACTTAAAGTCCATTATATTTAAATACCTGTTGCTGGTACTTGCCAGTCATTTCACATACAGTTGCTGAAAATCTACTGCCAGGGGAACATTGCGGTAATAGGATGGCTTAGTAGCTTGGTATTTGCAGAATAGTTCAAGACAGACAAAAACATAATAATATAAATATACTATTTTAATAATAATATTTAGGCATGTACAGTGTGGCCAATGGCTTCCAGAACAACACATATTTATTAGGAATGAATGGGTAATGTTTACAGAAATATAATATTGCTGCAACAAAATCAGAATCATTAGGTATAAATTGTGCTAATATAAACATAATTATAACATAAGAAGCTAAATACATTTTGATAAAGTTATTACAATTGTAGATATAACCAAAATGTTCAGCACACCCTTAAAACATATTGTTAAGCAAGTTTTTTGTTTGTTTGTTTATTTGAATCAATAATAAAGGTTTATGAATGATTTATCAAATTAGGAGTATGGGTCAAAAAATTGCAAATTCTCCCTCAGATTGAATTGCGGGAGATTTACTAAACTTTATACAAATATATCGCTTTACTTAATTACGTTTTAAAATAACTATCAAAATAAATTGTATAAATGTACAAGAAAAGCATCTTTCAAAACGTTCCCGTTTTACTGTGTGTGTAAATTTACCCTGTAGCCAATACGAAGTGAATTAATGGATGTTTTAACACTTATAAATGTATTAAATGTCTTACGCATGTAAATCTGAGAGCATGTTTTATGATATTGTAGCTGATGAAGTAGCATATCAAAACCATTTTCCTATATTTGCTGAAAGGGTATTGCTCAGTAAATGTGCCTATTTGTAAAAAAATAATAATTTCCAGTTGAATGGTTTAATGAGTATAGAATATTTCTAGGCAAGTTCAGTTTAGTGAACTGAAAGTACCACTAGACCCCCAAAATTTTGATTTCAGATATAAACCATTTAGGCAACATACCTTAGCTGACTTTACGCTGTAACGCTGTTAAAAAGTAGATTATTATCTTCTCACCTCATTAAAGACACCTTTTCAAGACAGTGTTCTAGTGGGATTTGATATAGATAAAATAGGCTGAGAGTGCAGTCAGTTGAGTTACTATGTTACTGTGACACTACTGTCCTGTTTATGAATCCACCGATTCAAACAGTGCTTTCAGCAAAGCAAGTTAGCTCTTAGGAGCCACTTTGGAGCGTACATAGGTGTATGGAGTGTTGGAAATTCCGAATCGTTGCACTGTGCAAAAGTGTCAACATCACATCAAAGTCCAATCTCCTACCATTGTTTAAAAAAAAACAAAAACGTATCTATTTACCAATATAATTTGTGTCTTACTTTAATTATGAGAATGGGAGTTAAAACTGTCTTTACTACAGGTGTCAATTGTGTTTAATTAATTACATTTATTGGAGTGTGTCTTGATATGTTCACCTCGAAGGAAAGCAATGGAAAAAAAAGAGTAACGTTGCTCCTGGACAAACCATGTTACAGTGCAAGGGGTGAAAAGAAGTTTATTATTTTGCACATAAGGAAAAGTAGAATAAGTTCAGCTAGTAATGTATTAGGAGTAGTATGGGGTTAGTAGGGTAGGATCAGCTAGTAAGCTATTAGTGGTAGTATTGTGTAAAGTAGGATAGGATCAGTTAGTAATGTATTAGTAGTAGTATGGGGAAAGTAGGATAAGATCAGCTAGAAAGGTATTAGTAGTAGTAAGGTGTAAGTAGGATAGGATCAGTTAGTAATGTATTAGTAGCAGCATGGTTTAAGTAGGATAAGATCTACTAGTAATGTATTACTAGTAGTATGGGGAAAGTAGGATAAGATCAGCTAGTAATGTATTAGTAGTAGTAGTATGTGGTACGTAGGGTAGGATCAGCTAGTAATGTATTAGTAACAGCATGGTTTAAGTAGGATAAGATCTGCTAGTAATTTATTACTAGTAGTATGAGGTAAGTCGGGTAATATCAGCTAGTAATGTATTAGTAGTAGCATTGGATCAGCTAGTAAGCTATTAGTAGTAGTATGGAACATGTAGAATTTCAAGGTTCTGAGGCTAGGGTTAAGTCTTGTTGCATGAGGAAGGGAATTCCGTAGAGCGGGTGCAGCCTTGAAGACGTCCTGTAACTGGAAATGAGAGCAAGTAATGAGTGTGGATTTGGGGTCTAGTTGGCAAGACATTTATCTGCATGGAAAGTAATGCGCTGTTCCTAGACATTCTTACACACTTAAACACCTAGACACATTACAAAACTCCTGTCTGGAAAATCTGGACAACGTAAGCCTCTTCCCTGTTGCCCTAAAGATAAACGCCATCCAGCCACCATATTTATACCAGCAACATGCCACAAAACAAAGGATTATAAGAAAAGACAAGGAGGCCACACTCACATATTGCACCAGTTAAGCTCTCTAAATTGATTTATACTGGAATATTATGAGCATGATTCCCTTATCAATATTTTACAAAAGACATCAGAATGAGACAGAGTAAAATGATAACAAGCGATAAACCTGTTATTTCTTCCTCTGCTGGGACATCGTTCAACTTGTTAAAGCCAATAGACATTTTGCCACCTGTAAAATCCCTTCTGAATCAGGTATACAGTGCGCACTGGAGAATTGATCTGAGTCACACACACAGTTGTCTGGAACAATCAGTTCTGTTTTACTGAAACTGGTATACTAATATTTATACAGAAAACATGGCATACCCTCTTGTGGTTACATAGTATAATAATTAACACAACCCTTTACATTGTAGTTATGACCTTCAATCAATTGTACAAAGACATCTGTAATTATTTCTTACTTAGAGCAGGACAGACAGATTATCTTGTTTATCTTTCCTGAAAATGAGTTATATCTAAGTTTTTGGAGCAAAACTGCTCATCCTTAAAACAGAAGTTGTTAATCTAATTGGAATTCCTTTAGCTATGAAGGTCTGTAGTTAATAATTTTTAACTAATTGGCTTCATCATCATCATCATCATCATTTATTTATATTCTACATTAACTATTTCTATGAAAGCTATATATATATAAGATCATAATTACTTTTACATACTCTTTCTCTTCCTTCTTCTACCTTGTTTTATGTTGCTGGACACAGCTCGGAGCAATGTTTTGTTTTGCAAAGATTTACTGAATTTGCCTGATGATTGATGAATATTTCATATGGTGATCTAATCAAAATTGTCCACCTGCTTAATTACAAAAGTTATATTTCATTATACCTATGAGTTATTTTAATGAGTTATGAGATGTATAGACAAACCTGAATTCATTATTTACTTTGTAAGATGGCTCAAAGGGATTGTTCTCTTTAAGATACTGTTACAGACGGTGTTTGCTATGGTTCCCGACTCTGACTTTCCATAGCTCTGAAATAAGACTATGTGGAAACTTATTTTTGCTGTAGGGAATGCGCTGTTTCAATAGTACCCCCAATGTGGTGTATAGGGTGGGAGGTTCAGATGCGGTGGTCTTAAAATGGACAATGCCTTTAACATCACCTCTGAGGAGGTACAGTACAGTATTCCTTCCTACTTTTAATAGGTTGCCAAATGCAAACTCCAAGTGCCAAATTTAAACGATGTGCCCAGTTTGGCCCCAGTTCGGTACCTTTGCTTGAAGTTATGATACTGGAATTTAAGTCAGCTCTGATGTCCCTTAACTATCACAAGCACAATAACGGCTACATAAATAAAGGATAATGACCATTATATTCAAAGAAACAGATAAAGTGGGAAAGTTCAAATCGGGAAGTGTTTCCACCTAACTTTTTTACATTTACAGTGAATGATTTAATAAAGTTCATACACAGAACTTAAACTTGGGAAGTTATTGGAAATAATCTGTGAAATTTGTAACAATTTAGGTTTCTATCCAGATCCATTTATTTTGTTTGACGGGTCTTATGTGAAACTTGAAAAAGAAGCGTCCTTTGTAAAGCTCGACGCGCAAATCATCTGTGTTCAATATCCCTGATCCTTCAACTGGGTGGTTCCATAGCAACCTCGCATCAATCCTTCAAGCTACTTATCCAACTGACATATCCCATCTGCTGAACTCTGCTTCTGAAAGCACCAACCACTGTTACTCAGCTGAAAGGCTCCCACTTCCTTTCTTGGCCAAGGCTTAATACGCAAATCAGACAATGCCAGCAAAATAAGATTTTGTAAGACACCGTAATACATATTGCATTATTTACAATGGAAAGATGCTTTACTTTCACTTAATGTGTCCGCAATTCTGAATTTGCGCAGCTGGAGTTTCTATTGAGGAAAGGACGCCTGCTTTGTTGCAGATGTGATTGTTATAAAGTTGCCCATTTTTAAATTGATATATTGACTTTAAGAGCAGCGGGTGCTCCATATTCCGAACACTTATTTTGGCTACCCAGAGTGTGCACTTTTTAGGCTATACTGTAGCTACCTTTATTCAGAACAGCCATCATTTTTCCTTTAGTCAATGTACAAATAATATTTTACTCAGTAGGGATATCTATTGATTTACAACATATCATCCCTGTTTGATTCTACTAATGCTCCTTAGGTATTGAGTGTTTACATAGATCATTTTTACAACTTAGCGGTCAAGGGTTGGCGCTGCAAAATTTGGATCACTTGAAACATAAGGAAAAAATGGAATGGTTCACATTGATATTGCTTCACATGAAATAAATGGTGTGTGAAATGATTGATTGTTAGTATTACAAGGAAACATTCTCATTTCAATTTGAATTAAAACAAAGTACAGTACTTTTTCCATACTTCCCTCTGGTTTAAGTTGCCCATACGAAATCTGGCCAAAACTCCCATCTAACCCTCCACTCCTCAAGCGTTTTACAGTGAAGCATATTTTCTTTTGCATAGTTTTATATTCACATAAAACCATTCAATGCCCTTTAAGGATGAGTTTAACATTTTTGCTGCAAGTAATGTTAAAAATATGAGAAATTCACTTATTTTGTAGATATCTGCTTGTGCCTTCTACTGCAGCCTCTACTTTGTTAGCAATGTTTGAAACCTTACAGTTGCCACGGAAACCATTTTCGCTGTATTTCAACCCTGTTCCAAAAACTCATAAACAAAATGTAGCATCTCTGAGTGATAAGAGTATATGATGTGTGTATTCTAGGTATGAAGGCTGAAAGTACTGTATATTTCTGCTATGCTTATAATTGCAAAGTACAAGCTTATTAAGTGCTGGTAGTATCATATCTTTTTCTGTGCAGTAATAGTAAGGAAATTCTATGAAAACAATGCCTTAGTACTGTTGATATATAATGGATTGTATCATAATATTAGAATAGATAAAAACCTTCGGTTCAGCTTTCAACAATGGTTTTATTTATTTTTGTTTATGAAAAAACCTTGACAACAAGTCTGAAGTGATTGATGTATTGTCCATACACATTCAGAATTTTGCAAGAGTGCACACGAAAAATGCATTGACATGTCTCAACTGCATAATCCTGGGCGCGTTGCGTAACATAGGATGGTGTGTATATCTGTCTATCTATGTATATATATATATATATATATATATATATATATATATATATATATGAATGTATATGTGAGAGAAATAGGATAGAGTATATCAGGACATTTGTATAAGCAGCAGTCACGCAGTCAGGGGAGGGCTGGAAAATTTAGCCTGGGGGTAAGATTCGACTCAGCTGTTTATTAGGAATTTTTTAATGGGAAATAAATGCAGGTGACGCATTGCCCCAGCCTAAGGTGGCCCACTATGGAACTAGCCTGGGGGGCAGATTCCCTTCTGCCCCCCAGCCCAGTCTGCCCCTACCCAGAGAGTACAATTATTACATATATCACATATCAGAGACAGAATTTGGTTAAACACCCATCAATAGTCACTGCAACCATTTTCCCCATATTTTATCAAAATTATCTGGGCAGCCCTACAAAGGTAGTATAATTTAAAGTGCAGTAGCGAGCAGTTAACCATTTCTTTCCACTTCAAAGTTATGGGCGCTGCTGGCAGTTTTCAGTTTACGGCTATCGTGTACCTATCAAAGACTAACAGGTTGGACAGTACAGTATGATCAGGAGCTTGGTACTTTGGTTCATGTGGTGGACAACTGGATTCATGGGTATTGTTTTATATAAAACCATCTGTATTTTTTCCATTATGTAGTAACAGAATTTATTCATATGTGGACAGTGTGATACCGAAAGAATATCTTCTACATTTACTACTGTCCCTGCTCATAAATATATACTTACTAATAATTAGGCCATCCCTCTCTAAGTTTAGAAGGACCTAATGTCCAGCTCACAAATAAATAGCAGATGTCAAGTTTGGTTCCCTTAAGAACAAATATCAGTTTTTTTAATCTATCTTCTCCCCAGGTAATGAGAGAGACTGACTGAGCAAATTTGCCCCCTTTTAAATTACACTTTTCAGGTGTAACTAATAATTGGTCTGCTGTTTGACTGGCAGGTCACAAGACCCAAAATGGGCCCTATGAATGGATGCCCTTTATGTTTCTCCATTCACTCCAGGGAAACCTTGATCGAGCTCTTACTTCAGCCCAAAACTTTTGGAAAAAATGTCTTTCAACCACCAACAATTTTCAAAACATATCTGGGACTTACATATAGTCCATCAATGATTTTGCCAGCATTTCTGTAACATATGCTAATGGAAATTATGTGTTGATGGTTTGGACTTCCAGGATCTCTTCCCAATCGTCATTATCAATAGGCTGCTAATCTATTTCCCGCTTGGCTTTTATTTCAGGAAAGATCTTATAAGCCAAAGCCAGCCATTTATATGCTAGAGATGCTGGTTTAATTTTATCCCCTGCTATGAACCTCTTCTCCGGTTGTGACAACTCTGTATCTTAAGGGAAGAAGAATCCCTGATTTGACCTTTAAGAGTATGTGTTAGCTGATTCATTACTTTTTTAAATAAGTTTGATCTGGCGGACAAAAAACAGTAAATATCAACTTTGAAAATATTTGAATTCACTGTGTCCTTATCTGAACTGAGACAACAGTGTACACCTCTAAATATACTATGTACTTAAGGACTAATAACTAACTATCTCAAAAAGCAAATAATTCAACACAACACTGATTTTGCAGGACTTTCCCAATAGCAATTTTAAATTTGATTTATATATGTCAGTTAATGTCTGTGAAACTGATTAGTCAGTGTCAGCGTGCATGAAACATCATCAGTATGAACAGAGTTATCTATGGTAAATTTACTAACTAAGGGGCTGATTTAGAATTAGGTGCAAATCGTTCCAGGTGCAAAAAAAAATCTCTCTCTCTCTTTCTCTCTCTTTCTCTGTCTCTTGCACTCTCTCTCTCCAAAATTCTGCAATAAGCGTTCCAGAACCATGTTTTCTCCGAAACTGATAGCAGCAACTCCGACTCAAAACAGCCCAACCAGCAAGAGAGCAATCTATAAATGGAAATACAAATAGAGCCAGAGATCGCTCATTGCGTAGTATTACTAAACACCATTTATTAAATATTTTCCAATATAATCTGCGTACAATTAAGAAATGGAATAAGGCTTATTTGTAATCCTCATAGGCCAGACTCCAAATAGAGCCAAATCGATTGGATAAATAAGATATAGACCTCATTCCGTGCCTCTAAGCTACACGGAGTATAGGAATATATATATATATATATATATATATATAATTATATAATGTGCCAGTTAGATTGCCACCAGCAATATAGTATATGCCATTGATAATACAAACACAGCAGGATCTAATATACCACTGATAGACTCTAGTAGGATGTGACATATTAGTGATCATGGTAGCAAACCCCAAGATGTAACATACCAATGATAATGCCCAACAAAATTAAATATGCAAGTGGGGATACAATTCAAGACCCATCAAATTCCCATATCCCCTCCTTTGTCTCCCCACCGGGATGTTGCCCTTCAGCAGAGCCGTAACTAGCCAAGTGCGGGTGGTGCCGTTGCCCAGGGTGCAAGCCCAAGGGGGCGCATTAGCCGCCCGCTACCTGCCTGTGTGCCCAGGCTCAATCACTGCACACAGCGCTCTAACAACTCTAACATCCATCTGCCTGCCCGATATCACTTGCTTCCCCCGCGAGAAACAACTTTCCCGGTATCGGAAGCAGTGGAACGCATGTGGCAGGAAGTTTGGTATTTGTAAAGCAAACTTGCGCTCCAACTGCCAATGCAGGAAGCCGCTCGGCCGCAGCTACAGCACCGACCACCGCTGACCACCACTGCTAGAGAAGAAAAGTAATTTCCACAACAAACTGCTCTTATAGGAGCATAATTCTCAATTCTATTCCACTACCATTCTCACTCATCCCTTCCACTTACCTCCTCTATACCCAACCTCCTATTCCAGCCCACTTATATACCACCACCCTTCCCACCCACCTCTACTCCCACTGATCTCACTAACACCTTATTTTACTTAGTCTCTCTCTATTTCTTAACTATTTATTCAAGTAATTCTAATCTGATTTTCACATATATAAATGATGAAGCACACGAAAAAAGAGGAGCAGTAAGCCAAATTCTTTTATATAACACATTCTTTTATATATGACACAGAGACAGGGTTTAATGGGTTTTGTGTGTTTCAGTGTATATATATATATATATATATATATATATATATATATATATATATATATATACACACAATTCTCGGTTACACATATTTGCAAATGTATGATAAGCCAAATGCATCAGAAATATAGATATAATTATAGATCTCTCTCTCTCTCTCTTCTCTCTCTCTCCTCTCTCTCTCTCTCTCTCTCTCTATATATATATATATATATATATACATAGAGAGAGAGAGGGAGATAGCTCTATATATATATATATATATATATATATATATATATATATATATATATGTATTTATTGACAAGTTAACCCATGCATGATACTCATGCATTCTTGTCATGCATTTGGGCCTAGCCCAGGCCTCCTCAGGGGAAGAGCGTTACTTCCCGACGCAAGCGCCCTTTTTTAACGTGGTTTTGTCCACATGTCACCACCTCATCATTTTTCTCCATCACCTCATCCTTCATCAAGCTACTTAAGGTGTTAAAAACTCCCCACTGTCACCCCCGGCAACCACTCCCAACTGTCACTTCTCCTTCAAGAAATATATAGGTCAGTGTATAACTCTGCACAGCAGGTGGCGCTGCAGCTTGTTTTTTTTTCCCCACACACGCCACTAGGCATTTATATAGTAGATAGATAGATATTATGCATTTGGCTTATCATGCATTTGCAACAGATTTTTTTCAGAAAAGTGCTTGCCACACCCCCACATTAGGTTGGCCACACCCACTTGGCAAATGTCACTCCCACTAAGATGGGGAGCACCGGTGCCCTGTCTCGCCCAGGGCACTAAAGTGTCTAGCTACGGCACTGCCCCTCATTGTCACATGGTATGAAGGCACCAGACTTTTAAAAAGCCTCCTATTGGGACCATTAAGATACGCATACAGCATCATTCGAAGTCTATATTGCAAGTATAAATTAATAGTCTTAAAAGCAGCCATACAAGTCCCAACCAGTGCTGACTCCAGTCTCTCCCCTCTACGACATTTTACATGCTAATTTGAATTCAATGCATAAATTCTATTTAAGTGTGAAACGGATGTGACAGCCTTTGTTGCAGTGACAGCAAGCAGACAGCTAATCCTGAAGCAGCTGATTGAGATTAACGTTGTTGTCTATGGGAGACAGCACACTTACCACTCGTTCTTCACATAATCCTGCAACAAAATCTGCTCCGATCTGCGTCTCCTATGTTGCTGTATTAGGAGTTTTGGGTTGTGTATGACACCAATTCTCTTTTTGCAGTCTTTCATAATTTATAAGTTATGAGGAATGAGGAAATCAGATGTCTGGTTGCACAATTAAAGGAAGAAATACGGGGAGCATTAAAATGCATTTTTTAACATTAGTTTTAGTTTCTTTGTATTGCCTGCAGCAGCTGTCCACCATCATTTTATGTTTATTTTGTACATTAGTAGGTAGCGCACAGCTGAGTTACATAATTCACTGCCCCAGGGTGTGACTACGACTCCAGCAACGAGACATAACTAAGTGAATTAGCGGAGCATGAGAAGACATGATTTCGGAATCTGGACGCTGGTTTAAATTTTGTTAACTCGCAATATTACAATAATTGTAACTTGTCATTTTCCATACAGTACTTTTGTTTCGTACTAGAATTATATAAAAGCCACATCTAAAAAGGTAATCTTAATGTCAACCTTGTGCAAAGGTTTAATTTTGCGTTAAAATAAACTTTACATGGCAACTTTTGCAATTGAATTTTCTTTGGACAGAAGTTTATTTTTACTTAGAAGATCCTCCCTACTACATTTTCCTTAATAAGCAGCTGCTGTCTCAAGGTGACAGAAGAGCTTTTGTAACTGCAAACTTATGGTTTAGAACTCTGAAGCACAGTAGTAGCTAGCGCCAGGCTTCAAAACTGTAAACAGCTAAAGGTTACTAGGTATCCGCAGTTACAGTAGTGCTACTGTTATTGTGAAACAGCAATATCCGCTAAACAAGCCAGCAGTGTCAGTCATGACACTGCTGGATTTTGCATATGTACCAGCTCATTAAGGAAAATTTGGGTTGAGAGGTATAAGGGGAGAAGGGGGATTGAAAATAAATTCAATTTTATTGCCAAACAATTGTTAAAACCAAGTACTAAATGCTATATTTTAATGCACAATTGTTATATTGTATTACTTCATATGTAAGAGTTACTTTTAGCAGTGAAATCCCTTTATAGGCTGGCAGGATGCAGGGAATTGTTTTAGAGTCTGCCAAGAGAGAGGACTTTTGTGGCAAACTAGCTATGAAGGTTGAGAAGTGTGAGAGTGTAGCAGAGGCGGGGAGGCATGGCCATACCTGAAATTGTTGCCATAGGAGCCATAGAAGCTTGGAAGGTAGTGCAGGGATTAATAGGGATACCCATCCCTTACAAAGAACTGCAAGTCTTAGAGAGCAAGCTGCACTTTTAACAGAGAAAGGTGCCGACCTTACAACGAAGGCTGCCAGTCAAGACCAAAGATCTGCCAGTCCATCAGGAAGAGCTGCCAGAGGACTAGAGTTACCAGACTAACAGAGGGAACTACAAATCCAAGAGAGGAATCCGTCACTGCCAAAGAGTAAGAGTATACACACATATATATACATATATCTATCTATCTATCTATATATATATATATATATATATATATATATATACACAAGTTAACCCGTGCATGATACTCATGCATTCTAGTCAAATCAAGCTACTTAAGGTGTTAAAAAGATTATTGTCATGCATTTGGGCCTAGCCCAGGCCTCCTCAGGGGAAGAGCGTTACTTCCCGACGCAAGCGCCCTTTTTTAACGTGGTTTTGTCCACATGTCACCACCTCATTATTTTTCTCCATCACCTCATCCTTCATCTTCATCGCCACATCCTTCATCAAGCTACTTAAGGTGTTAAAAACTCCCCACTGTCACCCCCGGCAACCACCAACCACTCCCAACTGTCACTTCTCCTTCAAGAAATATATAGGTCAGTGTATAACTCTGCCCAGCAGGTGGCGCTGCAGCTTGTTTTTGTTTTTTTTCACACACGCCACTAGGCATTTATATAGTAGATATATACAGTAAAGTGTATAAATACAAAAATATATTTAATCTTCTGTAAATTTGGGTGTATGAAAGCAAAATACAAAATTTATAGAATTATCTCAATAGCTATGATTTGCCAAGAATTATTTTGTTTTCATTTAATGTCGAAAAAACTACTGTGTCTACATGTTTCTCTATGAACTACATGCCCTTAGCACAGAAATAGGCAATACTGAGTTTTATCTAGTTGAGGGGAAGGAATTACTAACAAAATATGTTTAAGAGACTGTACTTTTTCTATAAAAAAATAAAGTAAAAAAAACCCCATACATATAATTAAGGTGTTTTCAATTTACCATAAATAGGCAATTTCAGGTAATCTTAGGACTGGAAACAACAGAAGAATTCACCCAGGTATATACAATACAAACATAGACTGACAGGTGATGGTGTTCATCTCCCATGGCTGCTTGGACATCTCTCCATTCCTATCCACTTGTGGCCGGCAAGCGTAAATCACAACATACTTATTACTTTTCAGACTTTGGAAGCAAGCAGGGAACCCTCCTGGGAAAGCTAAAGGATAGGAGTGCCAAAGTTGGGCTGGTATGTGAAAGGTCCACCTGTAAATCTTCTTGCAAGGTCCAGCTAATGATTCAAATTTCATACTGGTATAAAATGTTCTCTAAATTATATTACAATGTTATACCAAAAAGAACAACATAGTTTGTCAGGTTTCAAGATTCAATGACTTTTAGTGTTTCAGAGTCTATGAATAATTTTGTGAATTGCAAGCTAATCCATTAAAAAAGGTACCGCGTCAGAGCACAGTGATTCATTATATGGTCTTACATTGCAATAAATCCTCCTACCTTAAATGTCATTTGTATCTTAATGTAAACGAGTGACAGAGGACCATTGTGTTAATACTGTCTTTACACCCAACGGCATTGAACAGTCTTGTTCAAAAGATGTATTAGGCTCAATATGGTGCAAGGGCAAGGTAACTGACAAAGGAACAGAGTCAAGGGGTGTGCTTTTTCTACTTGCACCACCTCTACAGAGATATAATGATAGATAAACTTGGCCAGCTGCCTGTCACTCTACATTCTATGTGCAAATGCCTGTGTCATGAGTGAAGTCAAACACCTCTGGGTCATAGAAACAAAGGCATGGTCATAATTGACTGGGACACCCAAAACCAATTAAGGCCCCATTTTTTCCCCAGTTTACCTGAAAGTCTAGTGGCATAGTATAATACATCAGGCAGAGTCTGATGTGAACAACCATAGAAGTTGGCAATACTGAATTTTATCTAGTTAAGGGGAAGGAATTAGAAACAAAATATGATTAAAGATACTTCTTCTATAAAAAATAAAGTAAAAAAACCCCTTACATATAATTAACGTATATTTTCAATTTAACATAAATAGGGTATTTCAGGTAATCTCAGGACTGGAAACAAACAACATAAAAGTTAAATCAACTATATAACAATACAAACATATCAACTACCAACACATTTTCTCAGGAGAGACAAAATAATATGAGCATTTTAAATTGTCAATGTCATTTATAATAATATATTTTCCATTTAGAAATGTAGAAACAAATTAATTACATGCAATTATTTGTTCTTCATGTGTCAGTACAATCCAGGTGCGTATAAAATGGCATAATTAATATGAAATAAATTGGGACCTCGGTAATTATTAATAATGATATTAAAAGATTGGTCTTTTCTGAATAACTTAACTAATATTAATGATGCCTGCGAGGATTTTCAAACATCTGTGAAACGTTTACAAGTTTAAATTGAATGCTGGGATTGCGGGGGCATTAGAATATAATGAGTAACAGTAATTATGATAAAGAAACATACAGCAAGCCATTGCTTTATTGTTAGACTGTTTATTATAACCTGCAGAGGTCACCGATTCAACTGGTCCTTGAAACATTTTAATTTATGACTAGAGGTAAACATACAGTTTGTTACTGACCAAAACTAACTCCAAGATGTTTTTGCCTAACTAAACCGATTACACTGGGTAGTACAACTTAGTTAAATAATTTTTGACACTTCAAGTAAAACTCCTCACTAAAACTCGCTGTTGAAAACTGAGAAATATACTACTGTTGCCATATTAGCAACATCTGTAACCATGACAACATACAGTGAACTGCAATCTGATTGTTTCCATGGTAGCAGATGTTGCTAATGAGAGTATCACTCTGTCAAATACCAGCAGCAGTGTTTTTTGAGTGTTCGGCACACAACACCAGATATAAGTCCTAATAGTTCTCTGCAGATCATAAAATATATAATACAGGTAGTAACAAAAAAAAGCAAACAACAAATTAAATAAAAATTTTTGCGATATATTCAAATAACTAATAGTTTCCTCTGGACAAGGAAGGGACATCTGGTCTCTAGAGAAGACATCAGGGTTATTAAAATTTTTCATACTGGGTGTAACGCACTTATTATCAGCAAAAACAAAGACTGGTCTATTTAGAGGTGAAGGGGCAGGAGCATGATTTTGGAGGGGACAATTCCTATTGTCCGATGTTAGTGTCAGGTGATGGACCAGAGCCTGGCATCCAACATGCTCTCTCCTCCTCCCTGATGCCGACACCGTTTTCTCCATGTCTTCTTGCTGACGCTGACCGCTTTGTATAGTAACGGCTACCTGTGTTATTTGCAGTTGCAGTCATGTGACCGCCAAATACAGCCGACCAATTCAAATATGCCTTAGTCTATTTAAACCTGCTCTGACACATATTGTCAGATAATTAGTCATCTTCCTCCAGTGCATTCATTATACTTTGTGATTTTGACCCAAAACTTTTCCTGACACCTCTCCTGCCTACTGTTTTTGTTACTGTTACTAATTCTGTTTGTTTGTCATCTGGCCTGTCCTGAAGTTCCTTTCTGATCACTTCTTGACACTGTGCAGTTTGTCCGCATAACTGTCCCAGCAACGCTAACCTGTCCTTGGCTTGTGTTTGGCATCGGTTCGTTCCACATGGAGGCAGGGCCGAGGGACGCGACTTGCGAACCTACCAGTAGCATAGCCCAAGCCCCCAAACTGAGGGTTTGTTAGACTCTGCGCCTCTGTTCTTGCCAGCGCTAACGCAGATTGGTGATAGAGAATCCCGCCAATCTCGACATAACTGTGACATAAAGTTTTAATTACATTAATATTATGCTTTAATTAGAAAACATCCCACAGTAAGAATAAATATACACATATATTGAAAACATACTTCCCCGTTAATTCTGATTTGCGCAGGACAGTTCTAATTTGTAGTATTAAATTGAGATGTCGACAATGAATTGTGGGGGTATCTTATCTTACCTCCAATATTGGGAGCTATGTGATAACAGTACAGTAACATCACGTGAGACAGAAGACATAGGAACTTTGCTTACAATCTAAAAGGGAAGAAAAAAAGTGAAAAAAGTATAAGTGAAAGTCCCATAAAATGTGAATTATTACAGGGGAAACCCCTTTACACCCTTTCTTTTAGCAACTGTCACATCATATTTTTATATATCCAGACCATACATACAGGATTTTAATAATAATATTACAACACTAAAGGCCCAACTAAAGGCATGGAATAATGTTAAGAAAAATGTTATGCAATGTGCAAAGCCATACATCAGGGTGACGTCCACCAGCACCTCGCAGCCAATTGGATCAGTCTTAGATAACTTAGAACTTTATTCACTTTTATTTGTGTGTAAGTTATCAATAAGAGGGGAAAATAATCTTATTATGGAAGCGTATGACGTTGGTCAGGCATGTGGCTCATCCTCCTCCGAGGTGTGACTGGAGAGGTGCTGGCTCCACTGCTCAGACGCGGAGCATGCCCTGACAAAGCAGAGTGTCGATGCCGTAGCATTTATCGCAACTCAATAGCATGTCAGGATGGATACAGAACAAAGGTGTCAGAGGGCCACTAGCCTTCTCAAATAAGCAGTTAGTGTGACAGAGGCTTTCATAGCATTTGACATGTCATGACACGCAGAGCACAATAAAAATGATTAGGGGAATTACTCATGGAACACTTATTGGTAATCCCACCAGAAAAATGTGTAAATTTCCACAGTCAAATGTGGAATAAGACCAAAGTTCTGTGGAACAGTTTTCAAAATTTCATCCATCTCTAGTGTTGACCTTGTGGAAGGCAGTGACTTTTCCACTTGTATTGTTATGTGACGACACTGCTGAGTGTAACAGGGTCAGTGCAACAATGTGAGGAGGGGAATGGATGCAAGCAGGAAGCCATAGACTGAGATTTATATAGTGGAAGGAGCAGGGTCCCCAGCAGCACAGAATATATCAGGAGATGAGTGGTGTGTTAGTGAGGACAGGGCTGCATGTGACAGGGGCAGTGACTTGATGTGAGGAGGGGAATGGAGGCAGTAGGAAGCCACAGACTGAGAGTTATATAGTGGAAGGAGCAGGGTCCCCAGCAGCACAGAATATATCAGGAGATGAGTGATGTGTTAGTGAGGACAGGGCTGCATGTGACAGGGGCAGTGACTTGATGTGAGGAGGGGAATGGAGGCACTAGGAAGCCACAGACTGAGAGTTATATAGTGGAAGGAGCAGGGTCCCCAGCAGCACAGAATATATCAGGAGATGAGTGATGTGTTAGTGAGGACGGGGCTGCATGTGACAGGGGCAGTGACATGATGTGAGCAGGGGAATGGAGGCAGCAGGAAGCCACAGACTGAAAGTTATATAGTGGAGGAGCAGTGTCCCCCAGCAGCACAGAATATATCAGGAGATGAGTGATGTGTTAGTGAGGACAGGGCTGCATGTGACAGGGGCAGTGACTTGATGTGAGGAGGGGAATGGAGGCACTAGGAAGCCACAGACTGAGAGTTATATAGTGGAAGGAGCAGGGTCCCCAGCAGCACAGAATATATCGGGAGATGAGTGGTGTGTTAGTGAGGACAGGGCTGCATGTGACAGGGGCAGTGACATGATGTGAGCAGGGGAATGGAGGCAGCAAAAAGCCACAGACTGAGAGTTATATAGTGGAGGAGCAGGATCTCCCAACAATAGAGTAGTGAGGTCAGGTTTCAGATGCAGGAAGATTGTTATTCTTCCTCCCTTAAGTGCCGAAAGTCTTAACATTGAGGCTGTTCCAAACATACCTGGCTTCCTATATAATGTTGGGGCACACTCCCTCAGTGACCTTCTCTTATTTTAGCCGTAAGTGTTGCTCACACAAATTTTCTTGGACTGCACATGAGCTAAAGTCTACATATCTTCATCCTCGTTCCTGGCAGACACTATGGCTAAAGCACAATAATGCACAAACCCATATAGATGGTGCTTTAGTTATAACTTTGGAGGCAACTATTTATTTTCCCATTGAACTAGTGACATCACTGAGTAATGAGGAACAAGCTACCTCTATGTGTAGGTACCGGGGAGCAATATAACTAGAAGGACAGAAATTACAACTGCATTTTGTTCTTCCTCTTATGTCTCATGGATTTTGCTAAATACTAAATTAATCATTTGTAGGTTATAATGACTTTCTTTGCCCTATTTAGCAAAGGCTATAATTTTATGCAGATTAAGCCTATTAGGGTTTCTATATTTGGATCAACAAGATACATTTCTATTTTTTACTACACATTCCCATGTCAAAAAAAAATCTAGTGATCACGTACTGTGCACATGAACCGCGCTGAATACTATTATTACCACTGATTACCAAAGTAAATGCAGCATATTATGTTTCTATAAATAGAGGAAGCGTTGAACTGATACAACAGTCTGTGCATTTGAAAACAGGAGTAGCAAGTTAATATACATTTATTACATCCTTATAATCTCATTTGCTCTACTATTTTTAAGTCCCCTAGACTAGCTGTCAGTTTCAAGAAAGCAGACACCTGTTTTGATCATACTTGCCAACTGGGAGATCCACTGGGAGGCGGTCGTGTGGGGGCGGAGCCCGGTGAATCGAGTCATTTTGGCCCCGCCCATATATGGACTTCTCCACGTTAGCCTATTACAATAGGGGATAGGGCCACAATGACGCGTGAATCTCGTCACTAAGCCCCTATTTCACCAACAAAGTCGGCAGCGTCTGGGAGGTTGCCCAACTCTCTCGGGAGTCCCGGGAGGACTCCCAAAAATTTGAGAGTCCCCCGGACCTTTCAGGAGAGTAGACAACTATGGTTTTGATATGCTTCTGATTTCTGTTTTTTTATTGCAAAACACTAACTAATTTTTCTAACAGCAAATGAAAGATGTGAATACTTGTGTTGGGTTCACAACAATTTCAAACAAATCCCTGGCTTATAATCACTACTAGTGAGACACTTAGTGGCTATATCCGGATTATCACATATTGCTACATACTTTCTCTTTAACGAAAATATAGTATAATCACAAACTAAAATAATTCTGTATAACATGATACACTAGGTGTAATGTCCTATGTGGTTGTATTATAAATCAAAATAATCCTTTACGTGACCTGGCTTTTGGATAATCCTGTCTGCTGTGGATGGTGTTTCTCTAACCTCTTGTGTCATTTGTTTTAAACCCAGCAAACGGTGTATAGCTGTTCTCTTGATCTGCACACATATATTTAGCTTTAGCTGTTCATTCTGCTAACGTATCCCCTGTTGTAATTTAGTTTACTGGACTGTCATTATAACCCTACCCAGAAGTCAAAGTAGAAAATTAGAAGTGGCGGAATGGATATTTAGTAGCGACGGTATAAACATTTAATTGTAATGTAAGTGACCAGAATGTGATAGTGTTACAATGAAGGCAGTAGGAGAAGTGGCGATCACATACAAAACGCAAATATAAAATACAAATTAAATTCAATACAAATATCTGTTGTTTTGCTCTTTAACAATCGAAATGGAAATGTCAGTTAAGTATTCAAATAGAGAGCTGGGACTTTATATAAAATAGCAGAAAAGCTGATGACTTGAATACTATCAGCTGGAGGGGTCAAGATGCAAACAGCCAATCAGAAGCAGCTATATAGTATCATCATCATTGTGCATTGTTGCACCCGTCCTCCAGCATCCTCGCGAGATTCACCTCCTACCAGCACTGCGATATCATTAGACTAACCCAGGGTTTCCCAAACCCAGTCCTCAGGGCTCCCCAACAGTGCAGGTTTTCCATATCTCCTTACTGGAGCACAGGTGTATTCATTACTGACTGACACATTGTAACAGATCCACAGGTGGTCCTAATTATGTCACATGTGATCCAGAAAACCTGCACTGTTAGGGAGCCCTGAGGACTGGGTTTGGGAAACCCTGGACTAACCTAAGCATTTCAAGCACTACAAAAAAAAAAAGTACGGCACTTTAAAATCAATTCCTCTCCAATAATGAATAAAATAAAATATATGGGAAAATCACTAGATCTGAGGACAGGATTACTTTAAAAGTTATAATTCAATACACATAAAAAACACATAATCTCAGACCACTATATAGTACAACTTGATCCAGTGCAATGATCTCAAATCATAAGCACATGCAGTGAATATAGTAAAACAAAACTTACCTGTATGTCAAAACTTAATACCATTTATATGAATTATTTCAGATAATAAAAGCACTGTGTCTACAGAAGTCAGATCCACAAATGGTATCCCAATTGAGGGTTCGATGTTACAATGAAATAGCTGGGCGTATCTTTATTTACATCCAGGTCTACTTGATTCCCAATTGTGTGAACGTGTCCTTTCTGTAGATAATAAAATATACATGAAGAATAACCAATGGCACTACCACAGACAATGGGAATACCAATGCTAATCTGACTGCACCTGGCCGACACATATCTGGTTACGGAAGTATGCGTAAATTGTTCCGTGTGCAAACGCGGTGCGGAAATGTAAAAAACTGATATACGTCCAATGTATTCAATTGGAGCAGTAGAAAGTGCTGGTGATGTTATCTGCTCCGATACGTCAATTCTTTAATTATTTTACAATTGCATTATATGTAGGACAACCATTTAAAACATTAGATGTCAAAGTTTGAAACATTTCTCGGAAGCATTCAGTCTGTGATACCCATTTGCATGTGTTACATTCAGCTAGCTCTGAATGGAGCACAATGCAGCAGAAGGGACTTTAAATAGGGATCGTGGATCATTGTGATAGAGTCATTCAGATGTCCACTTGGGGCAACACATGGGAAATATGTGAAGGTACGGCAGCACAGTGGCTCAGTGGTTAGCCCTTCTGCCTCACAGTGCAGGGGTCATGAGTTCAATTCCCGACCATGGCCTTATCTGTGTGGAGTTTGTATGTTCTCCCCGTGTTTGCGTGGGTTTCCTTCGGGTGCTCCGGTTTCCTCCCACACTCCAAAAACATACTGGTAGGTTAATTGGCTGCTATCAAAATTGACCCTAGTCTCTCCCTGTGTGTGTGTGTGTGTGTGTGTGTGTGTGTGTGTTAGGGAATTTAGACTGTAAGCTCCAATGGGGCAGGGACTGATGTGAATGAGTTCTCTGTACAGCGCTGCTGAATCAGTGGCGCTATATAAATAAATGGTGATGATGATGATGAAGATACTAGAGGCAGATTGAATTTTGCATGCTTTTATGCTGTTTACGCAATATCCCTGTATCTCTTCCAATAGTCAAGTCAGTGGATCAGTTAACACTTACCACAGGTCCATGTACAGTAAGCTGCATTCTGCTTTGTTGAGTAGGACATAGGTAATGGGCATCGCAGTACACCTGTGTTAATGGACTGTTTCTTGCAGGAGAAACAGGGCTTTCTTTTGACGGCATATTAGAACACACAAATACTTTCACATACATTATAAAGCACAACATGAAACGATTAGTGCACATAGAAATGGGCATTGAAAAACAATGTCTGCTGATGGCATAGATAAAACCTTTCTAATTTGTCCTTGCAAGTAACAGGCCATTCAAAGTGAGTTCTCAAAGTTTCCCAGTAGCATAGTGTACTATGTACGCAATGAGGGCTCCTATAGAACTCCATTATATTGTACTGAGCATTAACACTCACGAACTCTGAAGGCAGTGTTAAAATTGACAGGAAGCCAATCAAAGCAAAGCGAATGAGTGGTGTATCTGGTTTTGAATAAACACGCTGACTTCTTTAATAGATGAGGAACAGCAGCCGCAGAACCATTAAAAAAACAAACTCTACTCAGACGCCATCGTAGTGGATGGTGACTCACAATTAAAATACAAAAAGCCGCTCACCAAAAAGGGAGATATTACAGCCTTCCTAAAATAGACACCTATATATATATATATATATATATATATATATATATATATGATATTAAAAACAAACCAGATATCTACAGGTGGCGCTTACCCAATGTATGGATGGTAACACAAATACAAAATTGCATATGTGTATATAATAAATATGATATATATAAATAAATAAATAATTATGATAGTAACAGTAACACCTCCACAACGTGCGTGTGGCAGCCAACCTCAAAAACGGATGGTTAGTCCGATAAACATAGTAAGATATATATGGTGAAGGGCGGCGCCTTCAGGTGTATACAATGTATATAAACATATAAGCACAGATGTACACAAAGTAGTCCAGAGGAGTTAGAACAGGACGGTGTCTGAATAAATACACCGCAGGTGACTCATAAATACTGTAGTGCAGGATAAAGTTGATCTGTAATTGATCGTGCAGAATAATAAAAGTGGTGTGCGTACCAGATATATAAAATCAAACCGCTTATCTGTATAGTAGCTCCTTAGAAATCCCGAAGTATGATCTGCAACCAATTCTCCTGAAAAATTGTTTTCCACATCCTTTGGCAAAATGATTATTGCATCCGAAAGCTACACAAGTCATAGGCATGCTTAAGTATGTCACCCTAATAACAAATGTAATGTACTATACGAGTAACCCGCTGTGTGGCTAATTAAAATCCTTTATATATATATATATATCTGTATATATATCTATCTATATATATATATATATATATATATATATATATATATATATATATACACACACGTGTATATATATATATATGTATATATCTATATATATATTTTTATATATATATATATATATATATATATATATATATATATATATATATATATATATATATATACACATGTGTGTGTATGTGTCAAGAAGAGTGAAAGCACTAATAGTATTCCCATTAAAACATATAACAAAATTTATATTATGCAGGAAACAGTATAAAGAAACCACAATTTATTTTTTAGTGGAATGACTCTGTCGGATGCGAACAGCTTTTCGAGTGCTGAGGTTGTCAAACACAGGGACTTTAGAAACTGCTTCATACCAAGGCTAATTGTCCGGAGGGATTTGTTCTCATTTCTGACATAACTTTAATCATCAATACCAATCCTACTTCCTCCAGTGAGATAATAGCTGTATTTTTCTTAATATGTAAATGTCAGCAAGCATACAATCTTATATTGGGCCTAGCATGATGGCCTAATTAGAATGTTAACCCTGTAGAGCAGTGGCGGAACTACCATTGGTGCAGCAGGTACCGTGCACTGGGGCTCATAGAGATAATGGGACCTGCTGCTCATGGAACTCATGGCCCCGGTTCTTTCCTCCCTGCTTCCCAGCAGCAGGGCCCACAGCCCGCTAGTTCTGCTTCTACTGACATCCACTATCATCCATTGTGACTGCAGATTTGTTTGGGTAACCCATTTCTAGAGAATGCAGTTCTCAGATCTGCAATAGCATTTTCCAAACAATGTATACTTCCTTTTGTGGACTTCAGGACACTTAGAATGTGCATCCACTGCGAACATAAACATCTGATACATGAATAGACCGGCAAAATCAATGTGAACTCTTTGCCATGGAGAGGTAAGCCATTCCCAAGGGAGTAATGGAGCTGGTGGAGGTACGTATTGAATCTTTGACATCTGTCATAGTTGTTAGTTATTGATTTGATCTGACCATTGATTCCAGGCCACCATACATAACTTCTAGCTAAGGCCTTCATTTTCAGTGTTTCCCGAGAGGGCCTTCATGGAATGTCTCCAAAATTCTTGTACGAAGCTCGGTAAGCACTACTAATCTGGATCCAGATTCCTTGACTAACAGACAGTTGGTCACTTCTTTCTGAGAATCTTGGATAAATTAAGTTGCCATGTTTGGCCAAACTTTAACTATATACTGTACTTTAGATATTACTTGGTCATTTCTGGTTTCTTGCTTGATGACAACATTAGCTATAGGTAGCCGTTCTACCAATATAGAGTGATACATATCTTCTTGATCCCTTTGTACAGACTCTTCAGATTGTTGAGGAGAGGATTGTGACAATCCGAAGTCTCGTCAGCATTGCTGTGAAGTTTTGTTACTTTAAATTCAATCTCTTAAGTGTGAACTGCCAAGAATAAGAACCACCTTTGCAATCTGGCAGCTGTCGTTGCAGCAACTCCCTTCTGAGGACTGAATATAGACACAAGAGGTTGGTGGTGTGTGACCAATATGAGCTTTCCCTAAAAATACCGGTGGTACTTCTTTACTCCCCATACAAGACTTAAAAGCTTCTTGATCAATTTGTGCATAATTTCCTTCTGCTACTGTTAAGGTTCTTCATGCAAATGTCTTTGCTTGCTCATTGCCATCTGGTAGAGTGTGTGATACTACTGCCCCTATTCCATAAGGTGAGTGTTATGATTTCTAGTGCATTCAGGAAGCTCCAACAGAAGTATGATAAACCAAATGACTTTATTCAGGCAAAAACATAAACAAGGATTCAGTACGTGGGATATGCAGATTTCCAGATAGCAGTATAAACAGGTATAACTCAGATCCACAGATATGAACAGGTGAGATCAATGGCATAAAAAGTCCACAGAGCAACAGGTTTCAAGTATTGACTGATACAGATAAATAGCAGGGAAAAGTATTAAGAGTTACCCCAGTCCAGGAGACACGAGGCTGTCCAGGGAAGCAGTCAAACTGAGTCCAGTGATCAAGCATAGATCAGTTTAAGCAGAATCCAATAGCCGGGCGGAGGTCTGGGTCACAAGCGAAATAGCATAGTCCAGTAATCAGCCGTGGTCGGGGCAACAGGCAAACAAGTAGGGTCCAGGAATCAGACAGAGGGTCACAACGGGAGATCAACAGCAGAAGCACAAACACTGGAACTGTTAGGAACCAGCAGCAGCCAGGGATTTAAGATGAACTGCACAAAGCAGAGCTTGAGGCATGTATTTCAAGCTGTGGGACAGGTGCAATTCTAATCAGGCATCAGGCAAGGGGATTAACTCCTACAGACATGGTGAAAAGTTCAAAGTGCGAGAAGGACCTTACCTGATGTGATCAGCTTCTTTGTCTCTTGAAAAGCCTGTTCACAATTTTTCCATGGTGCTCCCTTCTGTAAGAGAGCATTCGGTGGGTTTAATACTATTCCTATTTGAGGTAGACATTTGTGTTAATAATTCACTAGACCTAAATAAGATCTAAACTGGACATTGCATCAATTGTGTTTTATGCAAACCATTTTTTGTTAATTACATGTACACATTAAGAATTTTCTTCCTTAAAGAATTTACATTTATCAATTGGCTTTCAGCCCATATTCATGTAGTCTCGTGACAATACTTTTAAGGTTGTTTCAATGATCATCATCTTTTTCTGTAATGATAACATCATTGAGGTAGCATTGGGTATCTGATATTCCTTGTAAAAATTGTTCCATGGCACTTTGCCAAATTGCTGAAGCTGAAGCTATTCCAAACACAAGAGAGTTGCATTTAAATAAACATATGTGTGTGTTGATTGTCAAGCATTTATTTGACGTATCTGCCAAATCTCTTTTTGTAAAGTGGCCTCCTACTGCCAGAAATGCAAAGATGTCCTCAATCTTTGGCAGCGGATATTCTACTGTGTACAATATCTTCATAGTTAAATGCTTCCTGCTTCAGTACCGGAACTATGGGTCTGGCACCCTAACTCCATTTTAGAGGTGACAAAATTCCAACATTTTCTAGTTTCTACAGTTCTCTCTCAACCCTTTGGTCAAATAAAATAGTACAACTTGAGCGAGCTTTCTTATATAAAACAATGCTGGCATTCCTTTGAATATTCCTATCCCTTTATCAAATATGGGTTGTGCATTCCTTAAAAATGCATTTGATCTCTTAATAGTACCGTCACTAATTGATACTTTAGATGTTGACACCGTCAATGTTTTAATAGACTGCCAGTCAACTTGAATATGTCTTAACCACTCACAGCCAAACAATGCCGGTCTCACATTTTATAATATATATCAATATATATAGAAATTTCGGCAAATAACTTGTAATACTCTTTTGCTGTAATAGCTGAAAAGGGGGGATACTGTGTCCAGTTCCATTTTTAACTCAACTCCTGTCACTTCCAGGGTGATCCAAATTGCTTGACAGTCTGCTATAGTTATGCTTTGCAGTTCAAGACAGTATAATTTTTTTTCAGTTTCCTTACTGTCGGTAGAGTCAACCTTTCTCTCACCTAGTGTACCTGTGAAGCTTTACTTAGTTTATGAGGATATTACTGTCTAATTGGCAACACGATGGCTCAGTGGTTAGCACTTCTGCCTTACAGCACTGAGGTCATGAGTTAAATTCCTGACCATGGCCTTATCTGTGAGGAGTTTGTATGTTCTCCCCGTGGGTTTCCTCCGGGTGCTAAACTTACTAAACATCTTGAGTTCTAAGGATAACGATGACTCATCCTTTTATTATAACAAAATATTTGCTTTAGCTATAAACAATAATCCTTCATAACTTACATATTCAAGGACCTTCTTTTCACTGAAAACTGACAAACTGAGCAATTGAACAAATGTGACCCCTTTCAAATGACTGTATTCCTTCATTGTCTTAATACAAGTGCTGAAATAAAAGATTGTTTTAAAGCATTAAAGAGCAACAGAGAACCGTATTTGTGCCCTTGTTCAGTTTTCTCAGTGAAAGCAGAATACTGGGAAATAAATACGTAATTAAATAAGTAAATACATAAACAGATATGTGTAAAACTATAAATTGATTTGTAATATTCACACAAAGGTTTTTTCAAGTCAGGGGAAAGTAAGATGGTGTTAAAGGGCACTAAAGATTGCACAACAAGAGCCAAAATGTCACATACAAAGTTAAAGTTTATGCTTTGCTATTCACTGTGGGCCTGATTCATTAAGAGTCTTAACTTAAGAAACTTCTTATTTCAGTCTCCTGGACAAAACCATGTTACAATGCAAGGGGTGCAAACTAGTATTCTGTTTTGCACATAAGTTACTGACTGTTTTTTCATGTATTGGTATTATTGAGTACCCCAACACCCACTGCACAAAGGTGTTGGGAGGAGCCATAATGCTTTCAGCATGGGGAATTGTCTTCTGGAGGGTGTGCATTTTGTTTCTATGGGTGCATTTTTATTTGGAGGAGCACACCCTTTTTCATGAAATGTATTTATTATCTTTATTAACACTAGCAAGGTTCGTGTTAATGATCAACAGCACGGGACTTGCGCCAGCCCTTCAGCAGACACGATAGATACAGTAGAGTATTGTGCTTGGCCTATTCAATGCTCCCCCTTTCCACCTCTATCTCGTCTCTTTAAGCATAAAGAGGCACAAGTGTCAGATGTCAGCAAGTTTGCACGCGGGTTCATTGTTGGGGTTCAAATAATAATGGACTTATGTCTATTTTTTTGATTTTTCGTACTGCTTCTGAACACCAACATTTCATATGCATATGTCCATGTATATATTTTTGCATACTTCGTTTGACATCTACTTACACTTTCTTGGAGAAGCGTAAAGGGGATGGGGAGGTGCAGATAAGCATAGGCCAAGTACCGTAAGACGCGTTTACGCAATTGTGACACTTTTACAAGTGGACGCATCCAATATAAGTCTTTCAGGAGATGCATCTCTTGTAGGTGCAGAGGGCAACACAATATAGAGGATGTCTATCATCAGCACTAACTAGCTGGTTCTGATTGGCTGTGCATTGAATGGTCTAGATACTACTTAATTCATTAACGTTGCAGCCAGTGGTGGAAGTAGTGGTGTATACAGGGTATGTCATACTGACACTTCTCCTACTGCCTTCATTGTAACACTATTAAATTCCATTCACTTCCATTTCTATTACAATTTTTATACCACCACTTCGAACACTGATGGAATATGAAGTTGCATCTGTCTGTTCATATTGCTTAACTGATGTTTCCATTTGGACTACAGCAGGAAAGATGACTCTCATTTCAATTTTGAAGGGGAAAGCAACATTTCTTTGTATTTCATTTAACTTGTATTTGTATTTTATATGGAACATGAACCTTTTGCATTTATTAATAACACTGTTCTCTTTAGTGTATATGATGTATGTGCATAGCAGAATAAAAGACACATTTGTGCTAAATAAAATAGACTACGGCTATTTACATAACTACAGGGCCAAAGAACAAATGTCATTTTTATACGTCATGGTTTTTTTTCGTTGTTGTTGCTATGTTTCTCCCTAATACAGGCATCTTTGAATGTTAAGATACCTGTGTGGGGTTGTAAGATATTGCTCCGTCGGATTTGACGAGCTGTGAAAATTATGGCATTCCTTGCAGAATGTGGACTAGCTTCAGCATTGTGCTTAGTGTCCCAATCACAAGCAATCGATTTAATTTTGTGGCCTGGATTCCCCTCCCAACACAGACACCCTGGAGGGTGGGCTTTCGAGTGTGGGAAATTTTGTCCCTTTAAAAAGGCCAGCAGGAGAGACTTCTGGGTGCTCGTGGATTGTGTTGAGCTTATCGTTAAGAGTCCTTTCCCTTACCAGCTCCAATATAGTCCTTGTTCCAGTTTCTGCTTCTGATGCATATCTTTGGTGCTACATCTTACTGACAGCTATTGAACACTGGCTTGTTATTGGTGGGATTTAAATAAATGAGCAACCGGTTCTCTGTCCTAATGACCGTTTTAAGTATACAAAAAGATATACCGAAATATTATTTCATGCATTTAATACTCAAATAAGAACAAATTGTTAAGCATTACACAGACAGTAGCAAAGTAATAAGCAACAAATATAAAAGCTGCATAATGATTATTTAAATCAATATCAAGAGGCAGTTATCTAGTCAAACCCATGTGTGCGTGTGTGTATAAAATATCTCTTATTTTATGCTGCTAATATTAAGGTAATAATAGTAATGAGTCATGTTATGCCACACAATAGTGCCCCCATTTAAATTATGCCACAATAATACCCCTCTTCATCACACTGTGCCATGCTGCTTTTACCCCCTTCACACATTGCCATGCTGCTTTTACCCCCTTCACACTGTGCCATGCTGCTTTTACCCCCTTCACACATTGCCATGCTGCTTTTGCCCCCTTCACACATTGCCATGCTGCTTTTGCCCCTTCACACTGTGCCATGCTGCTTTTGCCCCTTCACACTGTGCCATGCTGCTTTTGCCCCCCTTCACACTTTGCCATGCTGTTTTTGCCCCTCCCTTCACACTGTGCCATGCTGCTTTTTCCCCTCTTCACACTGTGCCATGCTGCTTTTGCCCCCCTTAACATTGTGCCATGCTGATTTTGCCCCCCTTCACACTGTGCCATGCTGCTTTTGCCCCCCCTTTCACACTGTGCAATGCTGATTTTGCCCCCTTCACACTGTGCCATGCTGCTTTTGCCCCCCTTCACACTTTGCCATGCTATTTTTGCCCCTCCCTTCACACTGTGCCATGCTGCTTTTCCCCTCTTCACACTGTGCCATGCTGCTTTTTTCCCTCTTCACACTGTGCCATGCTCCTTTTGCCCCCCTTCACACTGTGCCATGCTGCTTTTGCCCCCCTTCACACTGTGCCATGCTGCTTTTACCCCTTCACACTGTGAAATGCTGCTTTTGCCCCCCTTCACACTGTGCCATGCTGCTTTTACCCCCTTCACACTGTCACGCCGCTTTTGCTCCCCCTTGCTTGTTCCTTCACTTACCTTTTCTATCTTTTCTTTCTTCTTTTTTCTTCTCTTCTTGTCTTCTGTCTTCTTGCTTGCTGGCTCCTCTCTGCGTCGTTACTCACTGAATGTCGGGCATGACGAGCTGTGAAAATTATGGCATTCCTTGCAGAATGTGGACTAGCTTCAGCATTGTGCTTAGTGTCCCAATCACAAGCAATCGATTTAATTTTGTGGCCTGGATTCCCCTCCCAACACAGACACCCTGGAGGGTGGGCTTTCGAGTGTGGGAAATTTTGTCCCTTTAAAAAGGCCAGCAGGAGAGACTTCTGGGTGCTCGTGGATTGTGTTGAGCTTATCGTTAAGAGTCCTTTCCCTTACCAGCTCCAATATAGTCCTTGTTCCAGTTTCTGCTTCTGATGCATATCTTTGGTGCTACATCTTACTGACAGCTATTGAACACTGGCTTGTTATTGGTGGGATTTAAATAAATGAGCAACCGGTTCTCTGTCCTAATGACCGTTTTAAGTATACAAAAAGATATACCGAAATATTATTTCATGCATTTAATACTCAAATAAGAACAAATTGTTAAGCATTACACAGACAGTAGCAAAGTAATAAGCAACAATTATAAAAGCTGCATAATGATTATTTAAATCAATATCAAGAGGCAGTTATCTAGTCAAACCCATGTGTGCGTGTGTGTATAAAATATCTCTTATTTTATGCTGCTAATATTAAGGTAATAATAGTAATGAGTCATGTTATGCCACACAATAGTGCCCCCATTTAAATTATGCCACAATAATACCCCTCTTCATCACACTGTGCCATGCTGCTTTTACCCCCTTCACACATTGCTATGCTGCTTTTACCCCCTTCACACTGTGCCATGCTGCTTTTACCCCCTTCACACATTGCCATGCTGCTTTTGCCCCCTTCACACATTGCCATGCTGCTTTTGCCCCTTCACACTGTGCCATGCTGCTTTTGCCCCTTCACACTGTGCCATGCTGCTTTTGCCCCCCTTCACACTTTGCCATGCTGTTTTTGCCCCTCCCTTCACACTGTGCCATGCTGCTTTTTCCCCTCTTCACACTGTGCCATGCTGCTTTTGCCCCCCTTAACATTGTGCCATGCTGATTTTGCCCCCTTCACACTGTGCCATGCTGCTTTTGCCCCCCCTTTCACACTGTGCAATGCTGATTTTGCCCCCTTCACACTGTGCCATGCTGCTTTTTCCCCTCTTCACACATTGCCATGCTGCTTTTACCCCCTTCACACTGTGCCATGCTGCTTTTGCCCCCCTTCACACTTTGCCATGCTATTTTTGCCCCTCCCTTCACACTGTGCCATGCTGCTTTTCCCCTCTTCACACTGTGCCATGCTGCTTTTTTCCCTCTTCACACTGTGCCATGCTCCTTTTGCCCCCCTTCACACTGTGCCATGCTGCTTTTGCCCCCCTTCACACTGTGCCATGCTGCTTTTACCCCTTCACACTGTGAAATGCTGCTTTTGCCCCCCTTCACACTGTGCCATGCTGCTTTTACCCCCTTCACACTGTCACGCCGCTTTTGCTCCCCCTTGCTTGTTCCTTCACTTACCTTTTCTATCTTTTCTTTCTTCTTTTTTCTTCTCTTCTTGTCTTCTGTCTTCTTGCTTGCTGGCTCCTCTCTGCGTCGTTACTCACTGAATGTCGGGCATGACGTCACGCCCGACATTCGGTGCGGACGGAGCAGTGAGGTGGAGTGCCGAATGCACGGACAGTTGAGTTTTTTTTTTTTTTTTTTTTTTTTAAGTACCCTGCTCCCCCACCAACGAAGAGGACTCTGTAGCAACTGGTTTGCCGAACTCACCATAAAATTAGGTATCGGTTCTGGCGAACCGGTGTGAACCGGCTGAATACCACCACTGGTTATAGTTGAAGGTTGGTGAGCACTGGGTGTTGGTTAAAGAATTGTTTCTTATATAATCTATTGTTTTCAGTTATGTGTTATAAAGATACAGATGGATTCACATCCTTTCTTTGCCTGTGTGATCCTGAACCCCTAGATACCTGGGTTACTTAGTGGGTTCCTGCCCTAACAACCTGGTATCCCGACAAGCCTCTTTTACACTAATTTTATGGATTGTGCTGGCATTTCACCACTGAGAATGTTGTGAGGTCTTTGCTTGCTGATTGGAGAATGGCTGTAACTTTCCACCAATCACAGTGCTGGGAGCAGTCTACTAGATATGGTGGCTTCCTGACACAGTCAAACTTGATCTCGTATAAAGTCACCAGAGATTTTTTTTGTGGTAGGGCTGCAATATGAATACACCAGAGATCTGGCGACCCCGCATTGTAGAGCCACCAGAGCGTTGGGGGTTCTGCCATTAATTTTTTGTCTACATTTTAAATTGACTTCCAGAACAAGGTCAGCATTGAAGAATAGTCAAGCGGGAATCGTAGAGATTAGCAGATTAACCAGTAGAAATTGCCCTTTGTAATATTTGGTGCATTTGGCAAGTTTGAGTCTGAATTCAGGTGAATTGCTGCAAATATAATTTTGGGGGTCCCTCCATTCCTACTACATTTACAATTGTAGGTTTTGCAAACAGGAATCTGTTATGATAATCTCTGTCAAAATGCCCAGTATGGTGTCGTATTGTACACTAGAGCAAAGATAATTGTATTATCATTTTCTCTGGTTGCAGATTTTTAAAGTATAATAAATGTAAAGAAGCTTACAAAATATTATTATAAGTCAATTAATGCAGATGTGAGATGGACATTTTACAAAATAAGACATTGCGCAGCGAGTGACTTTCTAATTAACCAGATCATTTTTATTTAGTTTCAAACAAAATAACAAACTAGACATACAAGGAAATATCATTTTTCTTTATTATTCTTTGGACATACAGTAAAATATCCTTTTTAATAAAAACACTTTATTGTTAATGTTCCAGAAATAAATCAATGTATAGACACCATAACTACTCCTTCTTTCTTTAATTAACATCTAAATAATTGAAACAATAAAGTAGAACATGTCACCAGGTTCTGAGCTCCCACATTAGTTGTACATTGAATAGTGCTTTGTGTAATATGTATGTATGACACAATAACGCTCTTCCCTGGTGGCCGCCTTTGCCCTAGAAAGCACTTGTAAAGTACATGGCTTGGAATCTAAGATGTTTTTTAAAATAGGCTTTCTCTCAGGCTGCTACATCATAGCTCTCATCCAGAGCAGGAGAAGTAGAGGGGCTATGACATAGTTTATAAATCAAAAAGTGGAAACAGCTCTATGACATATCTACAAGTCGCACCGCAAGTTCTTCTGAGTTGACATATGTCTATGTTTGCTGGTTGGATGTCCGTGGTTGTCCCTATTATTTATAATTATTATTATTATTATTATTATTATTATTATTATTATTATTATTATTATCATAGATTTGTAAGGCTGGGTACCCACTAGAGCATTTTCGTCCAATAATCGGGCAAATCAGTCGACATACGATTGTTCGGTTGGAAGTCGGGTTAGTGTGTATAGTGACACGGTGGTCGAAAGTCGTTCCAAAGTATCGATTGTCGGCTCCTTTGGTTGGTCGTACTGTTTAATATTTTCCGACCAACCACCGACTGATCATGCAGTGTGCATGCACTCATGCTGACGATCTCCATAGGGGTTACAGAGTCATGTTCTTTTCAGCCAATGCTAGCGATGAATGACCCGGTGAATAAATGTAGACAGTGCTGTAGAAGGAATAATTCATTTGTTCGTTCTGAGACAGAATGTTTAATTTCAGAGTCACAGAACCGAGATTCGTTAGGACATGTGGATAGCTATAACAAGGCGGTTATAATCAGTGTGACAATGTGACAGTAATGAATGAATGAATATTGTGCTGTCATTCTCTGAAGACTCGGGACCAGATGAAGGACCACATGAAGAGCACAGATCTGAAGGTAAATTGTGTCACTGGTATGCATGAATCGCCAGACTGATCAGACCTTCAGTCGTAGGTACAATTGTTTGAGATAACACGGTCTGAAGATTCTTCAGTGTGTGCCTAGCCTAAGGCAACACAGTGTTCCGCAGTGCCGTACAGTAGGGAAAACAGCACATACATAAAACAAGGACATACATAAACAGGAACATACATAAAACAAGCACATACAAGGTAGACAAAATAAATACAGACATGAAAACAAAGGGTATGGAGGACCCTGCTCATTAGAGAGCTTACATTCTAAGTGGAAGAGGGCACTGCTGAAACGAGAGGAGTGAGTGTGATTTAGAGTGGAGACAGTTGTGAGGGTGTATTAGTGTGAATAGTGTCACAATATCAGGGATTAGGTTAGCTTTAAAAAAAAGAAATGGGTTTTTAGAGAACGTCTAAAGATTTGAAGGCTGTGGGAAAGTCTGATTGAGCGTGGTAGGGAATTCCATAAGTGGGGAGCAGCACAGGAGAAGTCTTGTAGGCACGAATGAAAGGTGGTTACCAGAGACGAGTTCTCTACAGAGAGAGAGAGAAAGACAAAGTGGAGGTGTTGCCCATAGCAACCAATCAGAATCTAGCTCTCATTTATCTAGTACATTCTAGATGATGATAGCTAGAATCTGATTGGCTGCTATGGTGAACAGCTCCACTTTTTAGTAAATCTACCCGTTAATGTATAAATAAAATGGGAATCCAAAAACTGGTGACTTGATCTCTTTATGAATCTTACAGGTGTTTTTTTAAACAACAATAAATCATAATTTTGCAAGGTGAGAAAAAAGATATAGAAATGTAAAAATAATGCACACAGTTCAATGCTCAACATAGTTGTCTTTGTCAGTTGGAAGAATAAATATAAGTCCATCCATCAAACAAAGCTGCCTTAGATATAGAACTTTGATTGATAAGTTCCGTATATTAAATGCAACGCATGGAGAAAGACTACACTTGCTTAAGCTTGATAAATAGCCCCCATTGTTTTCTATTCCTGAAATGTGTTGCATGGTTGATTCGGCTGATTTCTATTTTCATTGATTGATGGGCACTGATTACACCTGCTTGGATGTAGCACCGATGATATAGTCTCCAATACAAGTTAAAAGGAAAGTATCATCAAACAAGCCAAGAACTTTAGCTTACGAAAAAAAAGATTTTGCTCAGAGAGCGAGATTTGAGGCTGTTTTGCAGAGGTTACAACGTTTGAGCTCCACTTTGGTTTTGCCGTACCGTGGCATAGCGGTTCTCACCGTTTTTTTTCTGGGTTTCCTCCAGGTACTCTGGTTTCCTCCCTCACTCCAAAAACATACTTGTGGGTTAATTGGCTGCTATAAAATTAACCCTAGTCTGTGTTTCTGTCTCTGTGTGTATGTTAGGGAATGTACATTGTAAGCTCCAATGGGGCAGGGACTGATGTGAATGAGTTCTCTGTACAGCGCTGCGGAATTAGTGGCGCTATATAAATAAATGATGATGATAGCTACCTCCCAACTGTCCAGATTCAAGGGCCATAAAACTGGCGGGCTTATCCGGAATGAGGTGAATATTTCACGAACCAGTTTTGAAAGTGCTGCTCATGTCTTCTGAAGCTGAGGCAGAACGTCCACACGGGTCTATGGAATAACAGTGTTAAACTTACAGGATGGGGCTGCTGGTAAAGGCAGCCCGCTGGGAGAGTGGCCACGCCCCCATGGTGACATGGTCACGCCTCCTGTCCCGATGTCTGGTTCATGGCTGCCAATTCCGCTTATAAGAAGCAGAATTGGGCTTCTTTTTTTCCGGAGTTGCGGGTATTTTTGGGCTGCTGCTGGTATCTTGTTTTTGGGCTTGGACACATTCTCCAAGTCCTCAGGCTGCATAATCGTTTTTTTGGGTTTATTTTCTCTGTTACCATTTTGTGATTGGTGCATTCAGTTTTTTTTTTTTTGGTGGGCGGGTTGTGCAGAGAATTCCTCCAATAAAGTGGCACTTTTGTGGGTGGGCGGAGTCAGAGGAGGACATGGAATAAATCACAGGAAGACGGATCTACAGCAACCTACTGAGATAAATGCTGTGACAGACACACGATCGCTGCACTTATAGCAGGTAACACTGCTATATAACACCCTCCCCTCCCATTCAGTAAGCTGCTCATGACAGAAGACTGCTTATACTGTTATATCATGGGGCTGTGTGGTATAGACATACCAGTGTCCTAAATTACAGCAATTGCATTTTCATTTGCCATATCAGTGTATAAATGTGTCCTCTTGTGTTTATAAAGGTTTTCTAAATGGAGATTCAGTGTAGAAAATAGTGTTATGGAAAAGGACAGTCCCCTGTAAGTTGGGCTTTTTAGGATTGGTTTGGGCTTGTTTTGGGCTTGTGTTGGGCTTGTTTTTCACTAAGCGGTTGCTTGTTTTTCATTTCAGAGTTGGCAACCCTGGCCTGGTTCTGAAATGTTGGGATGTAAAATTGAGTAGGAGGTGACACCTATTAAAATCATACTTTCCAACATTCTAAGGCCTAGATTTAATAAGCTGCGGGTTTGAAAAAGTGGGGATGTTGCCTATAGCAACCAATCAGATTCTAGATTTCATTTATTTAGTGTTTCCTACAAAATGACAGCTAGAATCTGATTGGTTGCTATAGGCAACATCCCCACTTTTTCAAACCCGCAGTTTAGTAAATATAGCCCTAAGCCTCCTTTCTGGGATATCCCAGAGGGGGGAGGGTCATGTAGAAAGTGCGGGGAGAAGGTGTGACATGATTGAGTCACAGAGGCCCCGCCCCTTGCTGTGCAATGCCATGATTAGGAAATATTGAAAAGAACACTGGCATTTAAACAAGCAGCCAGGCATCCAGTGGGGTGAGTGCTATTAGTTTAATATATATTGCCCATGAGCAATACATGCTTAGTTTTTAACTTGTGTTTGGAGTTATCCTTATTAGATTCAAGCTTTATTTCCTGCTCATTACTGATGTCCACAGTTTCAATGTGGGCAGGTACAGAATAACCTTTATTTCATCAGATCATTAGAATGTTCGCATTAGCACAGAGTATTTCAGAAGTTAAGTGTGTTGATCTTGTGGGAAGCAGTAACCTGCCACTTGTGTGGTTATGTTAGTGAGGACAGGGCTGAACGTGACAGGGGCAGTGACATGATGTGAGGAGGGGAATAGAGGCAGCAGGAAGTCACAGACTGAGAGTTATATAGTGGAAGGAGCAGGGTCCCCAGCAGCACAGACTATATCAGGAGATGAGTGATGTGTTAGTGAGGACAGGGCTGCATGTGACAGGGGCAGTGACATGATGTGAGGAGGGGAATGGAGGAAGCAGGAAGCCACAGACTGCGAATTACATTGTGGAAGGAGCAGGGTCCTCAATAAAACAGATTAGTGATGTGAGGGTCCTATGAAACTAGGGCAGTGACACTGTCCTGTCAAACATGCCTTTGTGAAAATAACTGTTAATAATGTAATGAGGGTTTAAATTTTCTCCCCAAAGAATAAAGTGAAAGATCATCTATTTTACACTACTAGACTGTTACTTACCCTGTCTTCCATACATTAACCACAATTAGAACAAGCTGTAGTGGAAATATTTATTACACATACTCCTAGCGATCATGCTGTTTTCTTTTCTTTTAATACACTTTTGGATTGAAATATGTTAATTCAATGTCATAATCAGAGTACTTTGAAACACATCCATATATTTTTAACATTCCAAATACCAATAATATGCAGGCCTAATAAACCCATTTTTTCCCCACTGTAACTGTAATAGTTTTTTCCATAAAGAGTTCACATACAGTGCACATACAGTACTATGACACCAATCTAAACCAGATGAACATGTACGGTGACAGAACATGTCTATATATATATATATATACTGGCCAATTTACTGCAAAGATGAGAATTCAAAAGGGAATCTGGACGTTCCTGAAATGCAAACCTATAAGAACCCCAGTTATTTCCCCACTGACAGATCACGCCAGCGCTTCATGTGACAGTATTAAGAAAATATTTATCCTACATCAAGTGCATTACTGCAAGGCAGACTGCTGGAGCATAGCGAGTTACCGCTCAGCTAATTTCTCTGGGAGCATTAGAGGTCATAAGATGCATTACATCCTTTGCTCTATCTTGGTAATGTTTTGTAACAAGGAATTGCTAATAAGTTGGCAACAGGAAAGAAGACCATAGATCAAGAATAGAATTGGGACAACATGAAAACGTAGAAGTGGTTAGGTATTCATATATGCACTCTTATGTAGGGGCGCACTAGTGAATGCTAATTTAGCGGTACGGTGTCATATCATAGAATATACACTTTCTGCCATAAAGACATCACCTTACTGTGCTTGTTTGCATTTGGGTCACCAGTTGCAAGGGATGGTGTTGATTATAAAATGATCCTTTTGCAAATTTTAGGACATAGGGTTAGAATCTTGATTGCTTCACATTGAAAATGGCTCCAAATTAGTGGAGTGATATCTTCCAATTATTGTCATAGGTACAATACTATAAAGGGACCATAACACACTGGGGCGGATGCAGAATGAGATGTACGCTACCTTGCGCTGATATCGTTCTGTGCTTGACCGGAAAATGGGCGCGCGCTTACGCCCCCTACGCAGACTTCTAGCACTCATGCCCACCTGCGCCCGGAGAGGCGAGACAGGGGAGGGAAGGGTTTTGCAAACGCAGGCTGAGTGCACTAAAGACGGGCTCATGCAAATGTGCTTTATGCAGAGGTGGTGCCTACGGGAAACGACACACACACACACACACACACACACAGAGTTCTTACCTCACGATCGATCCACCTACCCTTCACAACGACTCCTTAGCACAACTCCCCATGCACTGATCCGGCACAGGGGAAAGATCACAACAATTATTAAGGAGAAATAATACAGAGTGGAAGAAAGGGGGTGATGGGCAAAAGTAGAGACCTTGCACTCTACAACTATTGCCGACACCTCAGCTTTGGTCTGGGCACTGGGGCAGGGCTGCAGATTTTCATTACAGTGAAGACTCCAGCCTGAATATCTTACTCCCCAAATTACTGGTGAGTGCCTCACCAAGATTAAGATAAAACTGAACAGAGGACACTCACTGTGTAATCACCGTCTCTGCTTGATGGCCATCTGAGACTCCCAGGACTGGGGTGTAGGGAACAGGGGTGACAACCCTCCCACAGCGCTGTCTACTGTGATAGTATATACTACCCACTCCAGTGTCACCTACAACAGCTTGTAGAATGTACTAAATAAATGACAGCTAGAATCTGATTGGTTGCTATAGGCAACACCTCCACTTTTTAAACCCACAGTTTAGTAAATATAGCCCTTTACCTGTAGCATAGCAAGTTTTCATCAGCTCCGTTTTTGCAATATATATTGAGCTAGCCATATAGTTTGAGCATCACTCCAGGGGGTAAATGTATCAAGCTGAGAGTTTTCCGGCGGGTTTGAAAAGTGGAGATGTTGCCTATAGCAACCAATCAGATTCTAGCTGTCATTTTGTAGAATGTACTAAATAAATGATAGCTAGAATCTGATTGGGTTTTCAAACCCGCCAGAAAACTCTCAGCTTGATACATTTACCCCCAGATCTTTAATCCTAGTCATTTAATTCAGCTATAATATCCACAAAATGTTTAGAGTGCTTTTTATAAATGACAGACAGGCCAATAGATGTACCAGCGATGCAGAACATTTTAAAAATGTATGTTGAGTACCAAAAATTCAGCTTGTTGTTTCAAGAACATAGTAAGATTTACTAGTTTTATGTCTTTAAATCCTTATTTTTGCCTGTATGAAAAATATGAGGAATAGACACCATTACCTGCATAACAACAAATAACCCGAAGCATAGCTAAAGGGCGAGATTACAGACAAGCCTTACTATGCTGAATTTAATAGTGTTTACTGCCTATTATTTTTTTATACTGAATAACGCATTACATGGGCACTGTAAGTCATGCTACTATTTTCTTTCAGCTGATTTAAAAGAAATAAATGTGAATATGTTTAAGTAAAATACTGGTTTATTTAACACGAAACATGTAAATAATTCATTTGTTTCAAGTAATTTTAGAGTCTTTTTATACAAAGACTTTATTAGGCTTATTATGGGTTTTTTTTTGCACAAACTAAACCTGCATCAGAAAGACCTGGTATATTGAGAACCTTTAAATAAACTGCTTAACTGACTGATACGGCTCTAAGGGCAGGGGCAGCAGGGGTGCACGCAGGGAGGGTTTCTGGGTCTCCAGAAACCCCTCCCCTCCGCTAACGAAGTGCCCCACATAGTGGCACTGTACTATACAGCAGCCGTGGCGCTGTCAAAGAAGCGTCCGCCGCGGACACTTCTTTGACAGCGCCTCAGCTGCTGGATAGTACAGTGCTGCCAAAACGGAGCTCTCTCGTTTTTTTTTTTTCATTTTTTCTCTTCTGAGTGAACCCCTGGGTAGGGGGCATCGGCTGTTGAGTCGAGTTTTGTCCCCCCCCAGGCTAAAATTCGCCAGCCCCCCCTGGGCTTAATTCTACAAAAACTCAAATTTGCCTCCCAATTTAAGTTCTGACCATTTAGCCAAAGAGTATGTAAGATGGGACAGATTTGGTTGCTATTTATGGTAAGACCAAGCAGTCTGACCACATGGGGCCCTTATTAGCATGGTTTGTTGACCGAAAACATGGTTTACAATCGTTCTTGAACTTCTCTATTGGTGTAGCTACTGGGCATGCCACAATTTCAATATCTTCTAAATGGGCGCCAAAATTTCCCCGCATCCCGGTGGCATAGGTAAGATTTTGTCCTCCTTGTCTGATATAGACATTGAAACATCACCTACTAATGGGTAGGTTTCAAATGGAGAAACATGGGCACAAAATCCATTAAATTTCCCATTTTAGGGGGAACAGGTTGCGCTCAACTCTTATAAGAGCTGGAGTAGCTACACTAAAGGGGGTATCCCTTCCCTAATAAAATAATGAAATTGTATAGTGATAGCGCTCAATTGCCCTATTGTAGTTAGGTATTTATGGAGTGGGTGGTGGTTTTGTGCTTGTAATCTATGCCTCCACAGTATTAGTCCTAATATTCAATGCAGGATTAAGAGAGGGAGAACTACATTAAAGATATAATTACCATTAAATATACAAAAAATGCCAATAAGTATTCATAAAATATTTGTACGAGGGTCTAATGATTGCTCTGTTGTTATGGGGTGAAAACAGCAGATGTAGAAATTAAAATAGCTACCATTTAATTACAGATAACACAATGTGGTTAAAATGATGATCAAATACAGATGAGAAATATATGAACAGTAAAAGAGATGACAATTTTAATTTGATAGTATTATATCTTTAATGTAGTTCTCCCTCTCTTAATCCTGCATTGAATATTAGGACTAATACTGTGGAGGCATAGATTACAAGCACCACCCACTCCATAAATACCTAACTACAATAGGGCAATTGAGCGCTATACAATTTCATTATTAAATTTCCCATAGTTAGCTAGGCCAAAATACTACAGAACTAAACATTTACATAAGGTTGCCATATTACATATCCAGGTTACTTTGTGCGACCTTTAAAGTGCAACTCTTGCCGTCACCAGGGGAGGGATGGCAAATTTTAGCCCGTGGGGGGCAAGACTTGATTCAGCCATCTAATAGGAAAATTTTAAAGGAAAAAAAAATGCAGATGGCACAGTGACCCAACCCAATGTAGCCCAGCCTGCCCCTGGCCGCCAAAAAACAACCATATTTCCGGCTAAACTACTACATACTTGCCAACATTTCATTTTTTTTTCCTGGGAGCTGCTAGTAGGAGGTAGGCGTGTAGGGGGCGGGCCCCAGAAAATCGCGTCATTTTAGCCCCACCCCCGGTACGTAATGACGCAAATCACGGTGAATCGCGGCGTTTGAACCGTATTCTGCCCACTTCTGGGCAGATCAGGGAGATTGCCACACTCTATCGGGAGTCCGGGAGACTCAAGCAAAATGCGGGAGTCTCCCGGACGTTCCGGGAGAGTTAGCATGTATGAACTACTATGAATTAGAGTATGCATCCAACTGGGACAGTTCCTCGATTTAAAAAAAAGGTGTGATTTGGGGAACGGGGCCATTTGTGGGCATAGTCTGGGCATATCAGAAAACTTACATTGTTCTGACTTCCCAAGTGAAAGTATCTGTGAGAAAACAGATGATGGCTATGCTTTAAGTCTTGATATACATCAATGTAACTGAAGCATGTAGCAAAATAAAATGTTCAAGCATTGATAACTGCAGGGCAGACTTTTAAATGAGTTTACATTACCATTATAACTCTTTTAAACCTTCCCCCCTGCTGTTTCAAAATGATCTCTCTCACAAAGAGAGTTATAAATTAGATTTCAGGACTGACAGTAATGTGGAAATCACCGCTCAAGCAAGCTTGTACCTCTGTATAAGTTTAGCATTCCTTGATTATTAGACTTATATGAAACTTCCACAGGCTGAAGTGGCAAAATATTTCTTCGTACAAAATTCTGATTGTCCAAGTTTAATTGTAAAATGAGAAAGAATGAAGAAGAAATTTATTGTAGATCTCAATTTGTAATGATATTCTGCACCGCCTGTTTCATATGCTATTGGAAAGGTTTGATGCAGGATACAGTTATCCTTTAAATATATCAGTAGTTTAACATATAAGTAATTCCTAGGCTTTAGACCAGCCAGAACAAACTTTGAAAATACCAACCCCCAAAATAAAACTAGTCCATTGTGTTTTCAAAGCCTATTAAATACTCTTTGATGCTGAGTTACAGAAAAGTGTATGCTAATGGACCTGTTCACACACTTCCTGACAAGCGTTGGCTTTGATTTGCTTCGCATCAATATCAAAATTGCCCGCAACATTCAGAAGTGTTGCTGCTCTGTAAAATACAATGTCATTCTATGGGGATGCTCATTAAATACATAATACATTATGCTGCAGGGAAGCATTGAGACAAAATCCTGCAGCACCAAGACATTTGGGAAATAGAGGAGGAAATGCAGAGGTCCAACAAGTAGGATACACAACAAACAAAGACAAAATAGAGAACTTTCAAGAAACTTAAATGCAATAAGGCAAAAAAGTAAGATGTAATAGGCAAAATACAGTACAAACATAAAGCATAGTACAGGACATGCTGAAGGCATTAGGCTAGGACTTAGAGGAAGACGAGCTGGTAGTGGACAACAGGATGAGAGAGGGCCCTGCTTATGAAAACTTACAATCTAATTCAATGTGAAAGACTGAGACACAAGGGTGTGAGGATGTGGGCAAAGGCAGGCTGGGCTAGTGAGCCCAGAATTAGATGGAAGACTGCTTGATGAGGTGGGCCTTTAAGGCGTGTTAAACTTTAGAGGCTAGTGGAGTGTGATGGGTGTTGGAGAGTATTCCATAGGTGTGTTTTGGCACAGGAAAAATATTGGATGTGGAGTGGAAAATAGTTACCAGTGGGCAGTGGCGGTGTGGTGAATGAAAATGTGAAGTGAGATGAGGTCAATGATAGAGGGGAAAGGAGTGCTGATGGCCTGCAGGTGAGGGCAAGAGTTTGAATTGGATTCGGTAGTAATTGGAGAGCCAGTGGAAGGATTGGCAGAGCGGGGAGGTGGATTGGTGGAAGAGAAAAATCAGTCAGTTGAGTATGGATTGAAGTAGGGAGAGATGGGTGAGAGGGAGGCCAGATAGGAGGAGAGCGCAAGAAAATGTCAAGGCTAAAAGTAATGAGTGATTGAGGATTTCGGTAGAGTCAAGTTTGAGAAAGGGCTGAAAAGTGACAGACCAGGGAGAGAGATTGAATACGAGGTGTGACGGAGAGTATAGAGTCACGTGTGACACCCAGGAAGCAGACATAAGGAACAGAGGAGAGTATGGTGTTGTTCATGATCAGAGAGATCATCATCAGCATTTATTAATATAGCGACACTAATTCCGCAGCGCTGTACAGAGAACTCACTCACATCAGTCTCTGCCCCATTGGAGCTTACAGTCTAAATTCCCTAATATATATACACACTCACACACAGAAAGGGAGACAGAGACTAGGGTCAATTTTGATAGCAGACAATTAACCTACCAGCATGTTTTTGGAGTGTGGGAGGAAACCGGAGCACCCGGAGGAAACCCACGCAAACACAAGGAGAACATACAAATTCCTCACAGATAAGGCCATGGTCGGAAATCAAACTCATGACCCCAGTCCTGTAAGGCAGAATTGCTAACCACTAGGCCACTGTGGGGGATGGGATTGGAGACTCTAGGGAGATGATGAGTTCAGTTTTAAACATGTTAAGCTTTAGGTACCATTGCAACATAAGCTGAGTTATTGTTTCCAAAGTGTGTCCTTCTATCCTTATATGCAAAGAGCTTGCACTTACAGATTAGTATTCTAACATAGGATAAACAAGCACAACAATGTAGATAGTCTTCCCTAATGCCACATTACTTGATACAATAAAATTATTATTGGATATTAAATAAAGTATAAGCAGTAGGAAACGTCTTGCCTCAGCAACATAGAGGAACCTACAGTGCAGAAGAGGGAATGTGGACCTTTACCGATTGTAGGTGTACAGTTTGGGCAACATTGTGTTTAAATACAGTATATTCAATCATTAGTCACATTAAGACTTTTCACTGACTCAAAAGAAACTTTATGACAAAAGAAATATCCATTCACAGCACAAAAATTCTTCTAGTATTAGCTTGTCTTTATTACTGAGCCAAAAGCACCTATATAATAAAGAAGCAATTTAGTGCAAATATACTAATAAAGTAGAAGGAAAGCAGATAATGTTTAAATGAAAGAACAGCCAAAATATATAGATTTCAATTTGCCCAATAGGTTAGGCAATTATTGCAAACAGAATGAGTACACACAGTTGCAATTTTAGAGCCTATATTGCTGTTCGCCTTTAGATTGTCCTTCAGAATTTATGATGTAAATAATACCGCTAGTCCACCCTCTCCGGCACACAACAGTTTTACAGTAATTGTAGCATTTTATCTTTGTGGGCTTTTATTAAGCAACTTTGCATTTGCCAAAATATTTCCTACCATATCCAAGTGAAAACAAATAAAAAAGCATGTTCAGTGTTATTCCTCACTTTCCACTCAAACAACAAATTGATACTTCTTTTCTAGGGTCAACAAAGCCTAATTAGCATGAGATCTTTAGAAAGTAAATAACGAATACTTAAAATGTAAAAAACTAGTTTCAGATTTTTTTTTTAAAGAATTGTTTTACTTTTTGTAGATTGTATACCAGGATATATTTTATTACTTGCTTGCCAGATGCCGCTTTATTTCCTATAGAAAATTATTTTTTTCCTATTTCTTGAATTTCAGAGAGTCTGACACCTCTTGTGTTGAAAACACTGATTGGTTCAGCCACTGGACCCACCCATCTCACTGTTCTCAGTACACAAATTGTTGGTGGTGCTGCCGTTCATTTCAAAATCATCCTGCTTGTTTGGGATTGGATTGAGTATCTCATGAAAGTAACATAAGACCCTTACCATTCTAATAGGCAAGGAAAAGGGTACTTATTTGTTGCTGTTCCAGGGTGAAGCTCTTCGATCCTCTGTACCAAATTGGCAAAAGTTAATCAATTGACAGGATCATTCTGGGATTGTTACAGACAATTTGCTTATGAAACATAACCCCCATTTTTTCTTGAAAATGAGCCCAATACTAATGTTTATTTCATACTTGCTGTAACAATTACTTACCCTTCCTCGCTCCAAAGCCGGATTCTCTGTGCCGCGCTCGGCACTTCCGGGTAGCGGGGATCAGATTGTGCTGATTGGTCACTTGTACGGTCACATGATTGGGTCTCTGGGGCCGGTATTTTGAATCTTTCTCTATTTAAACCTGCATTGACACTTGCTCGGTGTCAGTGCAACTAGTTTGCTGCGTCTCTGACTCCCCTGTTGTTCCTTGCTGCATTCATTTGGATCTCCTGTGTACTAGTATTGCCTGTCTGACCAAGTCCGTGGATTCTCCTAGTGTACCTTATTGCCAGAACCGTGTACCGGTATTGTCTGTCTGACCAAGTCCGTGGATTCTCTTAGTGTATCTTATTGCCAGAACCTTGTACCAGTATTGCCTTTCGGATCTAGTCTGTGGAATCTTCTAGTGTACCTCTTTGCCTGATATCCGTGTACCAGTTCCCAGCTTGTCTGACTACTCTCGGCCTGATATCCGTGTACCAGTCCCCGTCTTGTCTGACTACTCTCGGCCTGATATCCATGTACCAGTTCCCAGCCTGCCTGACTTCTCTCTGCCTGATCCCCGCATATTGATTCCAGCTGGCCTGTTCTTTCCTCTACCTGTACAGCAGTGGCTCCTTCATTCCACTCGAGATCCCCTCCTGTGGTTGAGACCTTGTGTTAAATCCTGAGGCAGTCCAGAGGGCAACCTGTGGACTTCTGGCAGCAAAGCCCATCCAGCCTTGCAGCGGTTCTTGGTGAACACCAGGGAATCCGTTAGACTCTGCGCCTCTGGTCTGCCAGTGCTAAACGGGATTGATACAGGTAATCTGAAGTTGTAACACTTGCCAAGTTTTATTACCTTCCCCCTGGTAGATCCTGGAGGGAAGGTCATGTGACATCGGGTAATGAGGGGGCGTGGTGACTCCACAGTGTCACAGTGGCCCCACCCCCTACTGTCAATTGGCCCAAATTGCGGTATTGCATAGCGGGGAAGGGGGGCTTGATGGTGCAATTTTGTGTAATAAAGCCACGCCTATACGGCCTCCACAGACTCCCTGAAATTCAGGAGCCTCCCAGAAATTCCAGAATAGTAGGCAAGTATGGTTTATACAAGCTACTACTGAGGTAAGTAGTGTGGTGGAGGTGTTTAATAAGAGGTCAGTAAAGAAATATATAAATAAACAGGATGCCAGCATCTAGCTTAGTATAATCACCGCTGTACAACAATAGATAAGTAGAAGAAGCATGGTTTTCTTGTAATCCAGCGTTTTGTGCCAGGCTTGCTTTTTTTTCTTCTGACTGATAAATATAATCAATCTTTTACCCGATTTGTCAAGATGTCTCCTCTGTAAAATATAGATATATGAACAGCGTTCGACAGACATATATCCTGTGGAAGATTATATTATGAAAGTGCCGAAAATTGGAAAGGATATATAGAAAATACTAGAAACAATACTAAATGTAGACGTTATTTCCAATCATAGGTCTGCGAATTGAGACATTTATTGTATACTCAGACCTGTATAAAATGATTACCCCATCACCAGAGTTACGTTACAAGAAGATTTTTTTTTTTTGCTCACAGGTATTGGGTGTATGAAACTTGCACTATCCAAAATATCAAAGTACCTCTTTTAAAGGGACACAATGAACACATTCATTTTGTGTTGTTGCAATGCTTATTCAGGTATAGGAAGTCATTTATGAATCGCAAACCAGCTAAGGTGCAGTTGAAAAGCTTATTTGGTAGAGTGTTGTGCACCCCAGTGTGCCCAAGTGCTCCTAGATTTCTGCCAAGGTGCACAGGTTTATGGAGCAAGATGGAGCAGACATTTGCACTGACCCATGGGAGGGGTTAGCTGGAGTGGCAGCAAAAACACGAGATCTCATTTTGCAGACTGAGATTACGGACATGAGATAAAGGTGCAGAAAGGGTGCATTTTTAGGTACATTTCTAGCTGTTTGGAGGGATGCACAGCAGTATCGATGCTACTCTCCATTTTTTCAGATTGCTGATCCCTGGGATCCTTGGTCCAAAGTATCTCCCAGCTCTGCTTGGCCTTCTGTAATAACACCGGATGCAATAGGTTTATTGTCTATGGCAGTGGAACCCAAACTTTCTCAGTTCGAGGCACCCTTAGGGTCTCCTATAATTCTTTCAAGGCACCCGTAAGCCAAAATAATTACCAAGAAGTCCCCTGGCTTGCTTACCACTGGCCCTTGCCGAGGTAACCCTGTGAGATTGCCGCGGCACCCCAGGGAGCCGTGGCACACAGTTTGGGAACCACTGGTCTATGGCATGATTTGCCCATCTCTTCCCATCATGCTGCTCTCGGTAGAAGTAAAAACAGCCCTGCAAAGACATTTATTCTCTCCCATCTCATCAATTCATGCATCTTAGGCGCTGGTAGTCTTCCCAAATACCAATAGCATAGGATAGCATCAGGATGCCTGGGACTAACCAAAGGAATGCTCTTCCATAAATCCTGGCTCCACTCAGCACAGGAAAGGCAGCGGTGTTACATGTATCTATATCACTATCTCATCTAAGGCCATGCAGGTCTGTTTCATTATTGAGATAGATTGGATTGAGCAGACAGATGAGGACTGGGGAACAGGAAGAATATTATTGGTGTACATGTAATATCCTTGTTATGGCCACCAGTGCATCATAAACTTGTAGAACTAGCGGGAGAGGTCTTCACCTTTAGCAGCCGCCTTTCCCATAGAGACTGGTTTTGCTCACAGGTACTTGGATGCCCCCAGGTCTTATACTTAGTGTAGTACAAGTTTATGGTCACACAGGAGCACACAGGAGTGGGAGGTAATAACACGGAGTTAGGGACAGGCCAGAGGTCTGTGGTCCGGAACTGAGTTGATAATGTCTGGCTAGCCTAAACTGAGAACAGGTGGGAAGGTCGGATACAAGCAGGGTCAGGGCCACAAGCGATGATTCGAGTCCAGGTAGCAGGCAGAAGGTCAGGGCAACAAGCAATTATCAAGATCCAGGAGTCAGGCAGAGGTCATACACAGAAATCAATCCAAAAGGCTTTCACCAAATATAGCACAGGAGCAGGTCAGCTAACTGGAAAGAGGACGCTATAACCGGCAGGGAGGCTAAGCCCTCCCTGCCTTAAATACAGAGCCTGACCAATGGGGCAAGGAGAAATTCAGCTTTGGGCAATTAGCCACAGGGGCTGACTAATTAATTATTAAGCCCCTAACTAGTTTCGCACGCGCCCGGCTGCCCTCAATGCCAGGACGCAGTACTACAAACCAGAGCGTTGCCTGGGCAACGGTCGGCCAAAAACAGGAAGTGACGTCATGGAGATGGCCGGGACGTGTCCTGTGGGCACAGAGAGTCCCAGCGGCTTGAGGCACCGCCGCGGCTCGTGACAATCCTCAAACAATAAAACCCTAGGAAATATTGTGCTTTGAGGAAAATAATGAAGCACTGGTCCTCTAAGCCCCCAATTTTAATCCTCATCTGCCCACCATTGCTAATTGCACTTAGACTAGTACAGAAAATAGTTGTGTTTTGCCAATGACAGTGCATTGTAAAACGTGTAAAAAAAGAAAAGGTACAGATGAATCAGGGATGCACTGTATACACAGCTATGTAGTAAATGCAGCAGGAACATGAATGTGCAATAGTGACATAAGACTTTGGGGGAAATGTATCGAGTTTGCAAAAAAAATCACTATTTTTCTGCATTTTTTTTTAGTGATTTGTAAATATGTGAAAGGATGATTTTAATTGAATCTGCTGGAAACTCTCTGTTTTCATATCCACCATGCTGCAAATTGACATCCCTATTTTGTTCCATTAAAAAATAAAAAAAATAGCAGAAAGTATCATGCAACGGGTTTAAAAATCATGGGAAGAAAATAGGTGGCTGTGACAAGTGAGAAACTACCTATCAAAATGTCAAAAACGTCAAAAAAATTACCCTTCCTCCCCATCTTGACTGGGCCTCCCTATTTTCCTGGTAACCCTGGATGGTGGGCATCAGGATAGAAAGATAAGAAATAAGAAATAATAATTGTGCACCCTTGAATAATCAATAAAAGAAACGCTGCTTCTGTGAAAAATAAATAATTATGTATTGCCCCCGTAGCGTCATAAATATTAAACAGTGCCCCCTTTTTTCTTTAGTATAGTAATACTTACCTGTAGTCTTGTTCTCTTCTTGATCCAATGTAGTCTATAGGCTAACCCCCCCCCCCCCACACACACACACACACACAACGCACAAACTGGGCTGTTCACTAGGAGCTTCCAATCACAAATGAGATAAAGGTTGGCTAGCCTGTTTACTGAATAACCAATCAGGAGCAACATTTCATTATTCAGAATGAGAGGCAACTCCTGACTGACTGTCCGTCGAGTTCCACTGATACAATCAAAATGGTCAAATGCCTAAAGGGGCAGATATTTTGTCGGACAGTTTTGTTACGTTGTGTAATTAACTACTATTTTAAATAAAAAAAAAAAAAACAGTTATCAAGGACATTTGTTACATACAATAAAGGCTATGTCTGTTAAATAAGAGTGACATAAAAAAGATGTCTGTTTTAGTTTGGTATATTTGATTCTACTGTATGATAGTTATCAATAAAAACACCTTAGTATACATTTTTAATAAATTACAATGTTACTGTATATTTCGCAATCAGTAATGTTCAGAAGTTATTAATAATATGCACACTAAAGTATATTTTCTATTTTTCATTTAAATCCCTTCAGTCTCCATCTGTTAAGAAATGTTGGTTTTCGTAAAACATAACCCTGTTTCAGGGCATGTTGCAGTCATACCAAGTAATGTTGAATTAAACATAAGTTTAGACCGCCACTGTATAGCTATAGCTCCTAATGGTGGTTTTTTTCTTCTCAATGTTTTACTTAATCATTGAAAATGAAGTTATTTTAAATAGAGCGATAGAAAGTAAAGAACAAACTGTATTCTCCACGGATTGTCAAGAGAACAATATGTAAGACTTTTGTAGTCTTGTCATTTTGATGAATGTCTTGATAGCATCAGGTTTCAAAAGCAAAGCAGCTCCAGTATTTTTTTGTATTATGCTCCATCACTTAAATGCCATGTGCAACAATATTTGTCAGCATCAGAGGGCTTCGCTCCTCTGAAGAGCTTGAACGGAACGGTTGGAATGCGATTCAACCTTGGAGAACAGAAATGTGTCACATTAATAAAAGAGAATTAAACTGTGAAATTTGCAAAAAAATGTCAGGTTCTGTTTGCAGGAAATTCAGCCACAAACAGAATTGAGGGATGAAAGATGAAACGTTCTTCTCTCTTGCAGGCTCTCTGAAAGGTTCAATATACCTTAGGGTACATGTAGTGATTTATACCACTGACTATTTACATAAAGAGTATACGACTTACACATGAGATATAATAGTTGGTGTCTCTGTTCTTTCTGGAATCACCTGAGCAAATGAGAGATACGGAATGCACCATAAGGGACGTCTTTAAGATAAGATTTTTTTTCATGTTACATAGGACCACTAAGGGCTAGATTTACTAAACTGCGGGTTTGAAAAAGTGGGTCTGTTGCCTATAGCAACCAATCAGATTCTAGCTGTCATTTTGTAGAAAGCACTAAATAAATGAAAGCTAGAATCTGATTGATTGCTATAGGCAACATCCCCACTTTTTCAAACCCGCTGCTTAGTAAATCTAGCCCTTAGTGTTAAATGAGGATTATAACATTTCAGCAATGTAACTGAACTAAAAAAAATGGTATAAATCTGCCTTAGAGAGACAATAAAAGGGTAAGAGGTTCACGGCACCTTCTAGGGCAGTGTTGGCTAACCTCTGACACTCCAGGTGTTGTGAAACTACAAGTCCCAGCATGCTTTGCCAATATAATGCAGCTAATTGCTGGAAGGGTATGCTGGGACTTGTAATTTCACAACACCTGGAGTGTCACAGGTTAGTCAACACTGTTCTAGGGACTGTATGCAAATAAGCCACTTCTATTCATGAAAATAAACTTCAGTATAAGTGCCCTCTCTCCTGGAATGTCCAGGAGAGTCCAGAAATCTGAGTAGGTCTCTCAGACTCCCGGGAGATCAAGCCATTCTCCCGCATCCTGCGCCCTCCCAAGTGAAGTAGGGGGATATGGGGGTCTCCATGGTGTGATTTGTCGCAACTTACATAATGTTTGCACCACCCCCAGACGCTAAATGATGTGATTATGTCATTGTCATACTTGCCTACTTTTGAAAGCAGCTGTCCGGAAGGGGGTTCGTCGAGGGGGCGTAGCCACTCGTGGGGTGCACCGTTTGGCCCCGCCCCTGTTAATCTTGGACAATTTCGCCCAATCGCAGCAGGCCACGATGCTGTGTTTAGCTCCGCCCCCACCCACATCAACAATGGAGATGGTTGGATCCGGAATGTTTGCCTGCTTTCTCGGGAGTCCGGGAAAACTCCCAAAAATTTGGGAGTCTCCCGGACATTCCGGGGAGAGTAGGCAACTATGGTCATTGTGTTGTTGGAGGCAGGACCAAAGTAACGCTATTCGACAATGGCAATTGAATAGCAGACACTGCTACCTGGACTCAAAAATCCAGCAGTTACCCATAAAACCAACTGCAGGCATGGGATGTGACAAAAGAACATTTTTGCTGCTGATTTGTACATTTTATAAAGGTGATTCTCTTGGTGTCTGATAGCTGCTGCTATTGCCTGTGGGGGAGGGGGGCTTGCCTTTAATTGCTGTTTGAAGGCAAGCCTCAACTCAGACATAAAGCCTAGCAATGAACATGCTAAAGTTTAGAATAAATTTCTGGTTATAATTAGTGTAGAACTGGCCAGAAGGAAAGGACTCAGCATTTATTTTGAGAATCTCCGCCTAATTTTTGCAGTTACATTTTTCTCTGTATTCCTGTTTGTACTAATACTGTATGTTCAGATGAGACACAGAAATAATTATGCATAGACACCAAAAGAACTGTATAACGCAGAGGCCAAATCATCATGAACAACGGCAGAATAGATGAATTAACAAGCACTAACTCACGTCAAAGTATCCGGCTTTTAATCTGTCTTACTTTGTTACGGAAAATGATTTTCATTTAATTGTACTTTTTGAAATAATAGGATGATCAAAGTGGCTCAGACGGCTGACAGGTGGCTTTTCAATGGTTTTTAGCTTAAATTGCTTACAGCGAATTTAACTTTCCGACATGTTGGGGTTCTTTACCTATGTTAGCAGAATAACCACCTGTAATTGAATAAGTCAGTCAGCAGTTAGTCAAATATCTATAGTGACGATCGATCAGAGCACAGAATAAGAGACCACACAAATGTCTGGTTTCCAAACTGAAACTGCTTTTTTTGCAGAAATAACTCATATAATTATACATAACAGTTTTTAGGGGTATAGATGCTTAACAACCAATTTGAAGTTTTAGGGGTATGGAAGCTTAACAACCAATTAGAAGTTTTAGGGGTATAGAAACTTAACAACCAATTAGAAGACAGTAAGTTATGAATACAACAAGCTAATGATACATTATGCGTATTCTGCAATTTGTAAGTTTTAAACAAATCTTTCTTATGTTTGTATCTTCTCAGGCATTCTGCCACCAGTCGTAATGTTACTTTTCATAGAACATTCAGCCGTCCATCCTTGGCTTGTCCATGTTCTCTGAGAACATCTTATTGTAACGTTTTTTCAAAGCTTCGATCTTTTTATTTTCTCATTCTGAGTACAATATCTACTAATTTCTTTTAAAGCTGTAACCTAATGATTACTTATATGGATATGTCATTTTCATTTTGCAAACTCTCACAGACATATCTATACTTTTGTATGGTCACATAACTCCTCAGTGACTTGTAATATCCTTTGCAGAATTTACAGGAAGTATTATATATCTTACTGGGTAGGGCCAACTTGTGCACTCAGAGTAGCCTCAATTCTTTGTGGCATAGATTCAACCAAGTGCTGGAAACTTAGATAGTCTGGTCCACGTTGACGTAGAAGCATCACGCAGTTACTGCAGGACTGTAGGCTGCAGAGTCATTGCTGCGAATCTCCCGTTCCTCCACATCCCAAAGATGCTCTGTTGGATTGAGATCTGGTGAGTGTGGAGGCCATTGGGGTACACTGGGCTCATTGTCCTGCAGGGTGTGTTATCCTGCTGGAAGAAATTATTAGAAGATGGGTAGGCTGTGGCCATAAAGGGATACACATGGTCAGAAACAGTATTCATGGAGGCTGAGGCATAGAAACAATACTAAATGTGCATTAAGGTGCCTAATGGGTGCCAAGATAACAGTCCCCACAGGGTTACACCACAGCCACCAGCAGGCACTGCTGACACAAACTAGGATGGATTCATGCTGTTCTGATCCTACCGTTTGCAAGTAGCAGCATGAGTGGCACCGGTTATAAGCCACGTATGTGTCAGGATAACCTGATATGATATTCGGTATGATGGCGCTGATGAGTCTATGAGACAGGTGTATTTTGAAAACACCACAATTCCTACCAGCCCATTTTGACCACCGGTGATAGATAGATAGATAGATAGATAGATATAAGATAGATATATATATATATATATATATATATATATATATATATATATATATAGATAGTTAGATAGATAGATAGATAGATAGATAGATAGATAGATAGCTAGGTGGATGGATGGATGGATAGATAGATAGATAGATAGATAGATAGATAGATAGATAGATAGATAGATAGATAGATAGATAGATAGATCGAAAGATAGATAGATAGATATGAGATAGATAGATAGATAGATAGATAGATAGATATGAGATAGATAGATAGATAGATATGAAATAGATAGATAGATAGATAGATAGATAGATAGATAGATAGATAGATAGATATGAGATAGATAGATAGATAGATAGACAGATATCATGCATACCACACAAATGTCCTACTCTGCATTCTACCACTGCCCTCTCCCCCAAGATATACTAGGCTTTTCCAAGGCAGTCCATTGTCCCTTTAATTTTTCCCTTTAAAGTGTCCAAAATAGACATTATAAGTAAAGCATAAAGTATATTCAGCAAACCACAGACAAATTGTGCATATTCTTATGCACAAAACAAGAAATGGAAAACCAGAGAAAAGGCAGAAGGATCATGGGACAGCAACATGCTGGTCATTGGAGACAGTACAATATACTGGCCATTGTAAAGAGGAGACCAAGTTATCATTTTCAATTTCGAGAGCTTTATATTTCTTTAGGATATAGAAAGATTAGGAGATGTTATATACATTTGGAAGGCATATATTTAATTTAGGAGCTGATGTATTAATTAAGAAGGTTTAATTACAGGATTTGTATTCATCTGTGTATCCAGTCATTAGTAACAATTTGATGGAATCAAAGTGCATATTTTGCTTCTTACCATGTTGTAGATGGACTCCCTAACCAAATTAAAACACATCAAAACATAAGTACTTGCGCCCCTGTTATGTGAGTACATGGATTATCATTCTATTGCTGTATTGTACATATATCTCTGTGCTACAATTCACATTTCACTGTAGCTTCAATCTCTCTTATACCGCTTTCATACTGCCGCCCCTGCAATATCCCGGGTTTTTCAAGCCGGGTTTTTGCAGGGTCTCGGAGCGTCCCAGCTCAGAAACACCATTCATACTGCACCTCGGACCTGGGAATTTTCCGGGTTGACCCCATTCATACTGCACAAGTCTGTGCCCTGGCAATTTGTGGGAGTCATCACCAGAGCAGTTTTCATTGGCTGAAAAATGGTGATGTCATTGAAAGGTGACTGGTTTTTTGACGCATAAAGATGATGCAAAAGTGGGTGGTGATTGTTTACCACATTACTTTTCATCATGGTCCAGAGACAGGCAGACAGCCAATCATCTTGTTTTCTGTGCAACCCGGGTTGAAAAACCCGGGTTGCACCATTCATAGTGCAGGCAACCCGGGTCCGACCCGGGAATTACCCCTCGATAAATCCCGGGTTGAAGACCCGGGTTTTTAGACCCGGGATTTTTGACTTGTACCATTCATACTGCACCAAGACCCGGGTCATTTGAGCTCGCCCAGCAAAAACCCGGGATTTTGGTGCAGTATGAATGGGGTGTTACTCCTACTAGATTTGCTAGGTGTAATTTTAAGACTTGTTTGAAGGTGTCCAGGAGTGGATTACAGAGAAAAAAGAGCATTAATTGCAGAGGCTACTAGAGATGGATAGTCGCAATGTTACACAAATTAAAAAAAATCACTTACATTTTGTGGTTCAAATGTTTATGATTCAAACAATCAAGAAAATGTTTATCAGGTTCTACCATGTTCTAGCCTCTTGCAGCTGGTTCTTCTAGTCTCTTGCAGCTGGTTCTTCTAGTCTCTTGCAGCTGGTTCTTCTAGTCTCTTGCAGCTGGTTCTTCTAGTCTCTTGCAGCTGGTTCTTCTAGTCTCTTGCAGCTGGTTCTTCTAGCCTCTTGCAGCTGGTTTGCACATGGAGAAGTCAATTTGCAGATGTTCAAACCTGTTACAAAGTAAATTTCAATGGTTTCTAATTGCAAATTAAAAAGTAAAACCACATTTTATGTAAAAATATTTTAAAATATAATTTAAATAAAAATATTTAAAAACACAAATTTGAACAAGGGTGGTGAAGCTTGAATTGCGAATGCCGAACCTCATTTGTTAACTGCAAATGGTATGTGCAAACCACAGATTTTGAACCGTAAATTTGAATCAGGTTCTAGTGATGAATGTACTACGAACTTGTGCGTGGACATTGGTGAATTCGATAAAATTTTGAAACCAGTTAGAAAATTTTGAGCATCTTTTGGAGCTTGTGAAAAAGTGGAGTGCATGAGGACTACTGACCACCATTGCCGAAGTCAAGGCAGTCATGGATTTTTGGAGTTAAAAGGCTTTTAATGAGCAATGTCTACAGCTCGCATAGAGCACTTGTATTGCTTTCATCTGGTATTATAAGAAATTCCTGTCACAACAGACTTCTAATAATATTAATTGACATTGAATAACTGTTCTCTGCAGAATTTGAATTCACTTTAATTTGAAATTTCAAGGCAAATTATTCATCGCGGCTCTGTATGATATGAAGTATTCAATTCACAGGTTTCCAAAGTACAGCTGTTGTCTTTTAATGAGAGGAAAGTTGTTCTTTAAAGATTTCATTGTGACACGTATAATATTCAAAAACAATTTAGCATTTGTTCTGCAACAGAATTAATGAAGCCCTAGGTCACTTAGTTTCACTACACCTCCGCAGTGCTTAAATAACTGGTATTTGTTACTTTAATATAATATACTTTATCAATGCCTCAGCTGATTGTTGAAATACAGTTCGGAGCAGTATTTCAAACAGTATTAACTTACTTATTTTACAGGGTTGTCTCTATAGGTATCAGCTAAACTGAATATATACATGAGGATTAATTACTTCAATTAGATAAGTGGCTGATTGGTCACCAGGATCGCTTGTGTTATATTTGTACATCAAGGTCCCGGGAGTGTTGGGTCAACAGCTGCACATGGACATCAAAAGCTCTTGCCCCATTGACAGATTTACTCAAGCTGTCACAAACCATGACATTAGTGGCTCCTACGCAAAACTGTCAGCAGAAAGCTGCTTATGTTGTTAAGACCAGTTTGTACAAGAGAGGGGCCAAAAACTATAAAATCACATACTTTTGCAGCATTGGCGTCCAGTTTGGTGCATGGAAGTAACAGGAGTTGTGTGAATAGTCTGTAGCGATGAAGGAACGGCAGGCCACAGAAGAATTGGTTTTCCTGGATGGGCAGTGACATCATTACAGGAGATGGGCACGTACCTGCGGCTATAAGTATATGGCAACTGGAGGTGAAAATTGCCAGATTATTGATTTTCATCAGATCAGTGTCTAGAATTCAGAGTTATTTGTTTCCCATTTACCAGACCTTGGCTCTGAGTCTGACCAGCGCTTATCTGCTACCTGTGTATCACACTTTGGCTTAAAAACCGACTACTGCTTGTCTGATTACATGTGTACCAGACTCTAACTACACAGGACTTCTATCCTGCTGCTACCTCTATGATACCTGTGTCAGACAGCTTGGCTGCAGAACTGACCACAGGTTCAGACCAGTTCCATTCTACTTAAAAGGTTGGCATTTTATTAATTGCTCTTCTTTCTACTTCCAAACTACTAGTGTATTACAGAGACCCAGTACATGGTGTCAGACACCAGGGTCTATCTTCCTTGCTGAGAAATGCAAGTGCAATTAGTTGTGACACAAGCTGACTGAATTCTGATTTCAAAGAGTCACTCCCTCAGCAGACACACTCTATTATAGACCGGGACGCTGATCACACAAGATTGCTCTCCAGCGTACTAACTCCTGCAGCACCAAATCACAGCAATACACCGCATACGTATATGTCAGCAACCACAATCCCCACATTAGTAAAAAATGCGAAGTATAACAATGAAAAGTTGCAGAAGATGTACTCCATATACAGAGAAGGACCTATATTACCTCTTCACGTATCTTTATGACCTGTTGCACCTTAGGGTGGTCTTGTTTCATGGAAGTTCATCTGCTGATTTTACCTTGAAACCTTGTGCAGTGCTGTTCGGTCCGGACCTGTTGCAGCTTTCCATTAGAGATGCTCACTGACCCCCATGATGTAGTTTTGGTTTTGGTTTTGGATCTGGATTGACTTTGTGTTTTGGTTTTGACAAAACCACCCTCGTGTATTTTGGTTTTAGTTTTGGTTTTGGATTTTTTAGGGAAAAAAAATAATAATCCTAAAATATGCTAAAATCCAATAATATTGCTCTTTTTTTGAATCTACATTATTATTAACCTCAATAACACTAATTTCAAGTCATTTGCAGTCAATTTAGAACACCTGACAGGTCACAATATTATTTTCATAGGACAAATACTGCAGCGACCTGGCTGCATGCTAAGCGACAGAACAATGACACAAACACATGGCAGTTCCTAGGACACATTGGCACACAGCAGTGGCAGAAAAGAAAAATGGGGGTCCGCTCTCCCTCCCACCCCTCGCTATGTTGTATTTTAAAAAGGAATTCAAAACGCGCGAGATCCGATGACGTCACGATGACGTTTTGCCTTGTTTTCGATTATGAGGGCGCGACAGTACTGAGACGCGGATCCCATAAGTTCCGGTGTGTTCGGTTCTCCAGGAACCGAGCCTGAGCATCTCTACTTTCCATATGAGATGTTGATTAAGACGAGCCTTATTTTCATTTTATTCTTGAGTCCACTATATCTGCCTTTTGGATCTGGCTCTTCTTTTGCGATCATCTTATGAGGATTACAGATAAGCCTTATGTGACTTATTTATTGTACGCAATTTATATTATAAAACATACAAGTCCTTGGTGTTGCATAATTACTGCACTATGAGTGCTCACTGGCCCTCTCCCTCTCCCTCTCCATCTCTCTCTCTCTCTCTCTCTCTCTCTCTCTCTATATATATATATATAATTATTCTACTGCACACAATTAGCGCATTCATACTGAATACTTCAAGGGAAGTATGCAAAATATATGATAATGAAATGATGAAAATATTGAATTAATTCTTAGTTTGTTATGAACGCGATGTCCTGGGAATGTGCCAGTTGTTAGCAGATTGCATGCCTTGTAGCAGGAACAACAGAGGGGTTACTCATATGGTAAGTGTAACAGTAGAATGTATGCACTTACAACATCAAAAGAGTAAACAAGGCATGCATGAAAATCAAAAACATACATAAATAAAGTATGATCTGTAGAAAGTAATAAGTGGATCTCCCTGCAGCAAAGCCCAAACCTCCTTGCTGGGGCCCTGATGATAACCGGGATCCTGTTAAGACAGATAAATTAAAGGAAGGAACGAGTATATGAGAAAAGAGGGATGAAATCAATAGAGGGCTTTGTCTACTGGTAAGTGTCAATTATCTATCAAGAAGGTGTTTAGGATTCTGTTTTGGCACAGATCTACTTTGTGCTAAACTTTGCGTCTTGACCATGAAAACAGTATTCGAGCATCCATGTGTAAATGTAATAAAAGCTATTGCTCTTCTTCGATATTTACTCCCAAATCTATATTCCTGGCTTCTGTATATTTAGGAAGAGATTCAAAATGATATTTTTTAGATCATTAAAAAAAAATGTTGTAAGAATGTGTTTGCAACATTAGTCCCAAATATCTAATTTTGACGTTTAAAATTAAAAGTAAGTACAGAGCCACTGATGTAGTGTCATGGGTAGTGTATTTTAAAAATTCAAAAAGTTTCCAAATTTCTGACTGGGGGAGAGGGGGCACTGGGTTTGTAATCGCTGCAAGCAGGTTATCCCCAAACACAACTAGTTTATAACCTCCTTCTCCAACCAAGATTTCACTTATATCCGGATTAGCTCCAACTAGCACCTCCATGCATACCACAAATATTGAGCGGAGCAGCAGGCTTTCTTATCTTGTGCCTTATGAAATGTAGAAAGAATCCGAGAGAGACCCATTAACTATAATTCTGGCTGAGGATCTACTGTATAATATAAGTATATAAGTGTGTATTTATTACCTTTCTGAGCCAACAGTCCTGTATCCTCCAAATACACTTATTGAATCCCTTTGTTTCTCAGTGGGGGGAATTCAATTGGCCGCGAGGTGTCTCCGTAACGTCCATGACACAATTCACGGCGGAGAAATGAAAGAAATCTCTGCTCATTTTTCCTCGTACCCCATACAGGTGCAAGGAAAAATGAGCGGCGATTAATACCGTAATTGCCGCCAATGTGCGCTGCACGATGTCCGCGCCACTTCGTCAGCAATTGAATTCCCTCCAGTATGTCTTCTTTATATCTGCCTTTCATTAATCTTATACCAAGAAATGGTTTTATCACATTGAAAAATCATCCAACTTGTGTGACATCACTCAGCTACGGGACAGACTCAATGGGGTATATTTACTAATCAGCGAGTTTGAAAAAGTGGAGATGTTGCCTATAGCAACCAATCAGATTCTAGCTGTCATTTATTTAGTGCATTCTAGAAAATGAAAGCTAGAATCTGATTGGTTGTTATAGGTAACATCTCCACTTCTTTAAACCCCGCAGTTTAGGAAATCTAGCCCAATGACTGTGTAACCTCATGCCATTAAGGTCAGGAGGTCATGTAATATGGTCAAAAATAAAGATAACAATGTTTTACTTACAAGGTCTACCATATACCAACTACAAGTGCTCCGCTCTTGTGATTGTGTACATAAATATAAACTATATTCAAGCAATCATATATAAATAAACTATATTCAAGCAATTATAATGTAACTTAAAATCTAGTCTGATTTAATAAGTTTACATGCAAGAACATTTATAAAGAACAAAGTCAGTGTAATATTACACATGATACATTATACTATAGTAATTATCCCCCTGCGTTACGCAGCTGGTCCTTGTTGACTACCGGTAGGAGTCCTGTTGGATAGACGCAAGGCCAAAGAAATGAGAAGAGGGAAACGTCAATATGGAATGTGTAAAAGTGGAATTGATTACGTTCTTCCCAGATGCCCTATTTAAGAATTTTCAAGGAGAAATATCTTACATAATAAAATGTTATTGGATCAAGAGGACTATCTCATATTTGAAAGCAGGTGTTTAATGTCAATTTTATACCAATTAAGGACCCTGGAAGAAAATGTAATTTTCTTTTAAAGAAACAAGGGAAATTCACCAAGTGGATTACAAAACATTTCATACATATTTTAACTCCCAGTCAATGTGTGTTTACAATTTATGCTATGGTAGGCCAATGGGTATTAATCCATTTGAATTAGTAATTGTACAGTAAATATGGTTTGGTCACACTTTCTTATACTGCTCCCTTCATCTTTTTTACTACATTATGGGTGCATAAATGAAGTAGAGAAAAGCAAAAGACAAACACGGTGACTCAGTGGTTAGCACTTCTGCCTCTCAGCACTGGAGTCATAAGTTCGATTCTTGACCATGGCCTTATCTGTGTTTACTTGGGGTGCTTCGGTTTCCTCCCACACTCCAAAAATATTCTAGTAGTTTAATTGGCTGCTATTAAAATTGACCCTAGTCTGTCTGTGTGTGTATGTTAGGGAATTTAGACTGTAAGCTCCAATGGAACAGTAACTGATGTGACTGAGTTCTCTGTAAAGCGCTACAAATTTAGTGGTGCTATATAACAAAATAATGATGATGATGATTAATCTCTGATGATCAATAGCTGAATTGTACTGTGCAAGGCATTTGTCTCTACGTACCTCTATTCTAGAAATAGACGTGTTTCTGGTCAATATCTTGCTTGGATATCTAAACCAACAAATTGAATGTATCAACTTCAATTTGTGTAGATGTGCGTGTGACATTACAAACTACCTTAACCAGTTTGGCAGTCTGACATCACTATTCTGAACTATTGTTAATATCTAGCTGCTCGGATTGGTTACCTGTTGGTCTAGACATTCCCACTCAAACTTACTTACACATGGAGCCTCAGGGGTTGACTGTGTTGAAACTCTTGTTGCTGTGAAAAATGTTATGCTCTGGTTGACTAAAGGTTGTTCTAGCCAATACATAGAGTGGGGGTGTATACAGTGGTATGTCATACTGCCACTTGTCCAACTGCCTTGATTGTAACACTAACAAATAGCATTCACTTACATTCCTATTACATTTTTCCTACCTCCACTTCTACATTTTCACTTCGACCACTGAGTCTACCTATGCCCTCTTCAAAACTGGTTACATACAGGAGGTAGTGAATGCAGATTACTTAATAGGTGCTCTGACAAATTCAGAAAGTTTTGGTATTGGAATAAATGTTTCAAATTTTATTTAAAAAAAAAACAAATCAATGGGCCAAGTCAATGTTGAGTTTCAATTGACCAGCAAGAATGATAGAAAGCATGGCCAAATTACTGCTATAAATACAATTTAGCTGGTGCCATTTGGGCATCTTGCTGCAGAAAGCTACAAGAAGTAATGGTGATTTCTCAGTACAAAACTAAAACAATGCCACTGGTATTGAGACTGTAGTCTTTTTTAGGGGGTCTAAAATGCTCAATGCTGATACTAGACACGCTTGCGCAATGTAATGGCGGTACTTTTGAACTTACTTTTATTTGCGAAATAAACCATTTGTGCTTTGGAACCACAACCCGATCAGACATCCACTTCTTTAATAGTATCCTAAGAATATATATAGTAAACTGCATTGTTGTATGTAAACGTTACACTTATCCCAGTCATCTAATTAAAAGGTAAACTCCATCCACAGTTTAATCCCATTTCATTTAAGATTGAGAGAAAGAGAAATTTCAAAAGCATATCATGGAAACAGCATATGTTGTTGGTTAGCATTGCTGTTTGAGTCTTGGGTTAACCAATGAAATACCAATATAGGTGTCTTCTTGTCCAAAACCTGTTTTGAAATTACATCTATGCCTAACTACTATTAAATTGGTGATCAGTCGTTTCACCATTAATAATTTAACTGACTAAACTGATGTGTTGCCATTTAGACATTGCTTAGGATATATCCAATCACGTGTGATTATCTACAATTTGATTTCCTCCCTGACTGATGTCAATTTCATGTCCTAATGAAATGTCAGCCATATATTAAGTGAGAGCTCTGATCTTATTACTTTGAACTTTTTCTGCCTCATCATTCCCCGAAACATCATGTTTAATAAAAAAAGAATTTAGGAATATTCTCTTAATCTTCTCCACCTTCTGGCATTCAATTCGATTTACTATGTGATTTTCAGAACAGGCATTACTCTCGGGGCCTTAGGTGTGGTAAATGGATAAGTAATGAATCTATCATAGCATATGGCAGAAATGTTACCAATTATTATTTGAAAATAACAACTTTTTCATCAATACAGATTTTTGGTGGGGAAATCTAATAAAAAAAATCTAATAATAATAAAAACAACAATATAATAAAAAAATATATATAATTCTAATACAAATGATACTATATATGCATTGCTCTGTAAATTACATCCTTATAGTATACTGTACATCAATGAAAACTCTATGTTTCTGTCAATAACATTTGTATAAATGGTGATTTCAGACTTTGATGATTAAACAGTAAAAAAGAGTCACTTAACTTTTTCTACAGGAAATCTCAATGATGCGTTTCGTCTATTGATTAGACTTTCTCAAGGGATTGTGCTAGAGAAAGTCTAATCAATAGACGAAACGCGTTGGGTGCGCCCCCTCACTATAGACGTCACACAGGAACTAGGAAACTGTACATGTCTTCCACAGTGAAACACATGCGGGACGTACAATTATTACACTAACGGAGCTACAACACCAATTCGAAAACCTTGGAACAACTGAAAACAGCAAGTACTTGAATGTTGAATATCCACTATTTGGAACGTAACCTATACTGAACTGGCCTTGGTTATTTTCTATTGAACTCAAATGCGATTTTTTTTCTTTTATGTTATTTTTCTGTGCATATGTGAAAGCATTTAAAGCTTTTACTATTGCAGATGTATATATGGTTTTAATGGAGATTTTATTTGATTATTACTAATTCGTGCACGATGACTAACGCCAGCTGAAGCCTATGTGGAGGGCATTGCGGTAGAGGGATCTTCGAATCCCTCACTGCATCTTACTATCGCAAAGGTGGTCACTTTGCAATAGTGACCATAGAGTAGATAGGAGACAGGTCTTCGCAGGAACAGCAGTTTTTTTCGTGACTGCTGTTCCTAGTAAAGATCTGTAATAAATAGCCACGATATTTCAATCCTTATCTTTGCGATAAGTATTCAAATGGATCGTGTTGCAAATGCGATTAATACTAAAATGTACTTGGTTTTATTTGCTTAACATTTAACATCTATGAATACTTAGTAACAGATTATTTTTTTGCCAGAATGTCAATCGAGCGCATAATATCTATCACTGTATTATGAGTTAAATATCTGCCTAGTTCCAAATTTGACCGCAATATTTCCCAGTTTTCACAAGTGCTCCCAGCCCTACCCATCCACATAGCAGAGTAACCTGAGCATTGTCCCAGCTCTAGTCATAGATTATGAATTCAGTGAAATGCAAATTTACAAATACTATGCGGAATGACGGAATGACGGAACAGTGAAGCAAACTTAGAATGCAAAGATTGTATTGCCGGAACTTCTCGACTCTGAGAAGCATCATGTTTATAGCGAAACTAGGATTGTGAAAAATGAGGTCAAGGTTTTATGATAATGAAAGTTTAATCCCCTTTGACTTACTGTTGTTTTATTTGCTTTTAGGAGGTCATGAAAGGTTACGTTATTGACCTTAACGCGTTTTACATGCTTTCGAAATTGGCACCACTACCACGATGCCCCTGATCACACCCATATTGTTTGTAGTATATATTAATAGAATAATGTAATTAACCGATATAGAATATATGATATGGAGACCTATCTCCATCACCTCACTCTGACCAAACATCTGAAACAGGTAAAAGTTGGATTCTGCTATTACCTTGATTTCTTGTCCTATCATGTTTGCTTGAATAAACCCTTTGACTACCAATTCCAGAGATATAGAGTAACGGCTGTCCCACACATCGACACGGACTGGCTACAGAATTAGATTGGGAAACCTTGTGGATACCCAATTCCCTCTTTATCCCATGGATGCGGCAATATATTTTAGGTCAATGTTCACCAAGGGGTCCCTCTTACTTTTGAAAGCTGCAAGTAGAAATAGTCGAAATAATTTTAACCAGTCTGTAATTTGGTCAAATTTGGCTGGTTTATGGATCTTGATCTTGTTTGTGGAATGATTTGATGGCTCGATTTGGTTAAACGTCTGCATCCGCCCTTTTCTTGAACGTGAGCTTCGAACCTTGATCAACTTCACAGTTGTAGTTTTTAATAAAGTTGAAAATAAGCTAGAAAATCCTGCCTGTTCAAGCTTAATTATATTATTATAGTGTTTTTTTTATTATTTTTTTTAATTCAAACAGTAAGCATTGTAGTTCTAAGTTCATATGTAGAATTAATAAAAAAAATACTATAAAATATAGCCATTAAGGTTGGACTTATATGTGCCCAAACTGGTTCACACATGGTTCAACTTATCACCTTGCTCAAATTTCTCTTGATTTTTTTTTAGTCTAAACCAGTGGTTCCCAAACTTTCTCAGTTCGAGGCACCCTTAGGGTCACCATAATCTTTCCAAGGCACTCCTAAGCCAAAATAATTACTGGGTAGTCCCGTTTTTTTAAGTAGTTGTGTCAAAATGACGTAAGATGTATTTAGGCCCCTTCACCATCACATTGTGCCCCTTCATCATATCACTGCACCCCTTCACCATATTACTCTGCCCCCCTTTTCGCCATCTCACACCCTGTCCCTCTCCTTCAGCATCTCTCTCTGTCCCCCTCCTTCAGCGTCTCTCTCTGTCCCCCTCCTTCAGCGTCTCTCTCTGTCCCCCTCCTTCAGCGTCTCTCTCTGTCCCCCTCTTTCAGCGTCTCTCTCTGTCCCCCTCCTTCAGCGTCTCTCTGTCCCCCCTTTCAGCGTGTCTCTCTGCCCCCCCTTTCAGCGTGTCTCTCTGCCCCCCCTTTCAGCGTGTCTCTCTGCCCCCCCTTTCAGCGTGTCTCTCTGTGTCAACCTTCAGCGTGTCTCTCTGTGCCCCCCCTTCACTTCCTTTACTTACTTTCTTTCCTGATGTCCTCTCTGCTGCTGCTCCTCACTGAGGCTGACGAACGTGATGACGTCACGCCCAGCAGTCAGTGAGGAGGAGGATCCGGTGCTGGATGATTGGTAAGGTTTTTTTCTTCTTTTTATTGCTAGGGCGATCGCGGCACCCCTGTGACAGCGCCGCGGCACCCCAGGGAGCCGCGGCGCACACTTTGGGAACTGCTGGTCTAAACTAAAGTTTTAGAAAATAGTTAATTTTAACTAATTAGTAATCTGCAGGTACTGTTTTGACCACCGGTTATCCAATAACGATAATCACTTGATTTCTGTAAAATAAAATACTGATCTTGCTTTGCAGTTCCTCTCTACAAGCATTGACGACTTAAATATTATAGCTGAAAAAAGCAATTTATTTCGATATTTTACACTATAGAATATATCATAATATGCGTCATAAATAAGTGTTGTTGTCACTTATTCAGTGTCCCTATAAATGCCTTAGAAAGTGCTTCCTGTAACGATTATACCCCAATAATAAAAGCTGTCAGTGGAAAATTAAATGCAGAGCAAGAATAGTTATTTTTTATAACTTTCCGAGTCATGGGCATTTCTAATCAAATGGTGCAAGCATAATTTCTAATGCAAATCCTGCATTATTCTGGCAGTATTATTAAAATAACTTCTAAACCATTCCAAGATTAAACCTTTTCATGCCAAGCCAGAAAATTTAGCTCCCTAGCTAACAGAAGCCTTTATTATATTCAGCTTTTCAGAAATGTTCATCTCTTGTAAATACCGGCGGTTTCATTTCAGTACATGTGAGACTGAAATATTTAGCATTCCAAATTTGCATGATGCAACATAAGAATGGATATTTTTTTACTTTCTTTCCTTGCATAAAAATACTGGAAGAGATTTACTAAGCAGTGACAATATAAAGGGTGGCTTAGATAACGGAGACGATATGGAGAGATCGGGGACGGGTCAGCGAGACTGGGAGGTTGCCCAACACATTTATTCCCAATTCCTAATGGGTAGAAGATTTCACCCGGGCTGCCCCCTCTACTGGAACGACCTCCTATCTTCTATCCGACTGTCTCCTAATCTGTGCACCAATCCATTAATCATCCACCTAACCATCTCTCCACGCTAGATCTCCTCTCCTCTCTCTTTCCCCATCTCCTTACTAGCTCCATTTGCATGTGATCCCCTCCACTGACTCTCCTTTGTGCCCTCCATTTAGGATTTATGCTCTACGAGCAGAGTCCTGTTCCCTCCTGTCTCTATACCTATTCTTCTGCTCCATTTACTCTGTACTAGATTGGAGGTTTTGGAGTCCTGGTATTACTTGTTTATTGTTCTGTTTCACCCTGTATGGTCTACTGTTTGTACTCTGTACGGTACGACGCTGCGGAAATCTTGTGGCGCCTTATAAATAAAGGATAATAATAATTTCACATATAATTCACAACACCAATTGTATTCAGTTTCTCTCTTAGAATTATATAAATAAAACAATGTTAGTCACCAGTATATTCTTATAGAATTGTTAATAAAGAATATTTTTAAGGATCAGCAGGGGGTGTATCCTACTGGGAATGGGCAGTGGTCTATTGTCACATGGATGCAACCTGGGCAAATGATGGCGTGAGTTGGATATAACTGGGGGCACAGTTTAATGTGTCCCGATTTTCCAACCGGACTCAGTACAACTGATCACACCCATATTGCTAGCAAAACATTTTCAGAGGCCAGTTGCCCACATAAAGGTTGAATCCAATACACACCGGTACATAGCGGGGTAGAGAGTTTTGGGTGGAATAACATTAGGAATGCACTATTTACCAGGCCAAGTGAAGTTGTGTGTTGTAGGCAAGCAGGAGAAATTTGTCCTACACCAAATAAATTCTGCATGTACATAAGCGACTCTCTGTCTGAACTGGGTTACATTCAACTATCATAGTAATATTTGAGACCTAGGTAAATATCACGAAGAAAGAAATATGTAACAAAACTCGATATTTAGCAAAACCATTAAAGGATGTATTTTGCAGCATTCAATTAATCCCCTTTGACGTACTGTTGTTTTATTTGCTTTTGGGAGGTCATGAAAGGTCATGCTATTTCGCTTAACGCATTTTACATGCTTTTGGAAATTCGCACCACTATCACGATGCCCCTGAACTTGGTGAGTGGGTATGGGTTCATTGTAAACAATGGCTTCCATTTTCAGACCAATTTTTGTGCATTGTACCAATGTTAAATAAAATTTAGACAATACACAAAATCGACGCAAGTGGGTATGAGGCCAGTCGCAACAAATGTACAGAACTTAGCCATTTTTCAGTTAAGATGTCTGCAGTATTCTGCACTATAGGACTACAGCATTCTATTGGTTTGTGGTAGAATAACGTCTAAGCCTACATCCTCCGAAATGTAGGAAATTTTACAAAAGCGATCCCTCTGCTTTTGTTAGAAAACCTTCAAATGTTCTACTTTCACATACAATAAATACATGCACATTTTTAGATATTTATTTTCTGCAAGAGGAAATGTTAAACACTGATTTGGTTTTATCACAAATTTTTAGCCATAAAAACGTAATGACATCCTTCGACAAAAGAAGACAAAAGATTATTTTACCTTGATTCAATTGTAGCTCCCTTGCCGACCTGTAATGTAATGAATGTAAAAGAAATTTTAGAAGCTCTTAACCTGTGGTTTAGTAAGGAATCTCTACTTTTGTTTGTAGGAACAAAACTATAGGTCAACTGCTGTACTTTAGTTTCATTGTATCTAGTGTCAGCAACCACTGACAGCTGAGAAACGCGTAGGGTTTACAATTTAGTCTAGAATTCCCTCTTCAGTTAAACTCCATGACTTTTGTTCCCCTGCCGCAAGGCGGGCAATAAAAGAAAAGAGGTAATTGCTTATTGTTATTTAAATTTACAATTATACTGTGTTTTGCAAAAGAAATATTCAGTTTGGTTTGCTTATAGTTTTACAAGAATTAAACTTGGGTAGAGTTCCCTTATGTTAAGATTTTGCCAGGCTGTCCTTATTATTGTGTTTTCCTATAATCTAGATTTAATGCACATCGAGATCATCTAAATTAGTGGACGTAGGATATCTTTTACACCTGCTACAGGGCAGATGTAAATCACGTATCAGGGGCAAATGCAGAATTTGTAGAGGGGGGGGTTTATACACCACGCCACCAGTGGGCGTGACCAGCATGCATGGGGGCGTAGCTATAATTTGAGACAGTGCTTGGCTGCTCTCCAACTCTTCCTATCGCCATAATATACATGGGCAATGCTGCGTGGACTACTGTTAGGTGCACGCAGCTCTCCCTTTTCAAGCAGAGCTGTGTGAAGCAGGAGCAGGGTCCAGCCACCTCAATTATACAGTGCCCCAGGCTTGGAGGGGGGTTTCCAGGCACTGGATTCCCCGCCCTCGGTTTGCCTATGCGTATGATAGTGATGGTCGACACAGCAAGTCTTTGATTTAAAAATTACACGTATTCGTCTCAATATCTATCACAGAATAACTGTATGCACATAAGATTTACTATTAAAAGGCATTATATTCTCACGAACAACGTGGTCAAATCAATTCCCCCCTATGTCTAGTTGTACAATACCATACATTGTACCATGCCAAGAAGTACATTTTGGCCACCCCTGGCCCCTTGTAACGTGTTGCCCCTTGACCACTACCTCTGTCGCTCTCCATAATTTAATTCCACACCTCATCCCATCTATATGAAATAAATACACAGAATTAACTCTGCCTTAAGTGGACCCATTGGTTAAAGGTTGCAACAAAACATTTATAATGAATTATTACACAAAATTAAGAATATAAAAAACTATGACAAGTAAATAGAGCAGTGTGCTAACCCTACACACCCACGTGGCCTCTCAACAAATCCAGGCCAGCATTATGCAGATTTCCTTGCACTTGTCTGCAATTAAAGATATAAAAGGTAAAATATACTGGCGCTTGTGGCTATATCTGCTAGAAAAGTTTATAGAATTATCTATCTCCCAACTCACCAACTCCGTTCTGCACAAGATCTGTGTCTCTCATCCACCCTCATTACATCCTTCCATTCCCGGTTACAGGACTTTTTTCGGGCTGCACCCACTCTATGGAACTCTCTCCCTCGCACAATAAGACTCTCCTCTGGTCTACAAACTTTCAAGCATTCTCTGAAAAGCAACCTCTTTAGACAAGCTTATTATATTCCTTAACCACCCTCTTAACCCACTACATTACCCTATTACTACCCGTTACACAATTTCACACAAGACAACTACCCCTTGACCAACATTGTTGTGCGACAGTAACATTTAGCTTATAAGTCACTTTTACATTTGCAGTCTGGCTGGGCCGAAATGCAAAATGTAGACTTAGCATCATGTATCAAACTCCCATTGTCCCATAGATTGTAAGCTTGCGAGCAGGGTCTTCTCACCTCTTTGTCCGTTTTACCCCGTTTGTTTATTAGTTTACTATGTTTGTCCCCAATTGTAAAGCTCTACGGTATATGTTGGCGCTATCTAAATAAAGGATGATGATGATGATCTATAAAATATAATAATACAGCTGACATAGCCAATGCAGTGTCTAAAAAAAGGTTACAATAGTATTTGCTGTGGGAATACAAATGGAACGTTCAATTGTATAAATCCAATATACAGAAACCAGCTATGTTTAAATACACATTTATTATTAAAAATCCAAAAGGACCAATTATTATGATTCTACCCTATAAAGTTTAAAAATAAAAAAAGATCTGATGCAATACACCTGACACATAGTTCATAGTGCTGCAAAAATATTTAGGATTTTTGGGAGTAAAATAAAGGACTAATTTGTGTTAAAAAGCTTGTCTGCAAGAACAAAATGAAAACCTTTATAGAAAGGATGACTTGGTAATGTGACCTTTTGATAGAAGATTCTACATTAATCATAACTTGTAAACATACATATTTATATGAAAAAAAATACTCGGAATGTTCCCCAATTGCCAGTATAAATGTACCAGACTTCTGTGTAAATAATTCCAAACGTAATAAAAGCTATGGAATGGAATATAAATTGCACCTCAGAAGTGTGATAAAAAGTGCTATTGTGAAGCAATAAATACATCAGGAATTAAAAATGTCTGTATTTGAAGTATAAAAGAAAAATTGCGATAACCTTTACTGGATCTATATAGTGTAGTTTGTAGACACAATATACCTGTTACTTTTATGCTTGTCTGAAGTTAATAGAATTACTAAAGATGCTATTAAATGACCACAAAGGCCCACGCATTCTAAATGCTTTTAGGGGTATACTTACGAAACTGTGGGTTTGAAAAAGTGGAGATGTTGCCTATGGCAACCAATCAGATTCTAGCTTTCATTTATTTAGTGCATTCTACAAAATGACAGCTAGAATCTGATTGGTTGCTATTGGCAACATCTCCACTTTTTCAAACCCGCAGCTTAGTAAATCTAGCCCTTAGTGTCTTCTTAAGTATAAAATATTAGTACTGTGTTTGTTAGGAGAAGCATAGTCATGCCATCATTAGCCATCAATAAGATATGTCACAGTCTCCTGTCAAGTTCGGGCTATGAGTGACTACACCCTAAATGAATTAAACACCTTTATCAAACACTACAACCTTTATTTTCAGGAGTAACAAATAGGTGGTTAATAATGACCAAGTATGAAAAGAATAAATTTACATAAACCCATTTTCTGACACCTAAAGCCTGTCTCCTATCACATATACAGTGTCACACCCATGTTACTATTTCAGGTGACTTAAAGGCAGGTAAAGTAATGTAACAATGAGGAAGGCGTCAGATACTTGGTTGTATAGGGAGAGGGATCAGTAGCAGAAAGAAAGAAGTAATAATACCACTGTATAGGTCATTGGTACGGCCTCATCTAGATACTGTGTTCAGTACTGGAGGCCATATCTCCAGAAGGATATAAATACATAAGATACTGTACAAAGAAGAGCAACTGAAATGGTGCATGGCCTACAGCACAACACTTACCCGGAAAGACTAAAAGATCTTAATATGTATAGTTTGGAGCAGAGAAGGGAACAGGGGGACATGATTTTCAAATATATCAAGGTTTTTAACAAAGTACAGGAGGGAAACATTTTTCTAAGGAAGAGAAGTATTAGAACACGAGGACATGTACTGACACTGGGGGGAAGAGAAGTATTAGAACACGAGGACATGTACTGACACTGGGGGGAAGAGAAGTATTAGAACACGAGGACATGTACTGACACTGGAGGGAAGAGAAGTATTAGAACACGAGGACATGTACTGACACTGGGGGGGAAGAGAAGTATTAGAACACGAGGACATGTACTGACACTGGAGGGAAGAGAAGTATTAGAACACGAGGACATGTACTGACACTGGGGGGAAGAGAAGTATTAGAACACGAGGACATGTACTGACACTGGGGGGGAAGAGAAGTATTAGAACACGAGGACATGCACTGACACTGGGGGGAAGAGAAGTATTAGAACATGAGGACATGTACTGACACTGGGGGGAAGAGAAGTACTAGAACACGAGGACATGTACTGACACTGGGGGAAGAGAAGTATTAGAACACGAGGACATGTACTGACACTGGGGGGAAGAGAAGTATTAGAACACGAGGACATGCACTGACACTGGGGGGAAGAGAAGTATTAGAACACGAGGACATGTACTGACACTGGGGGGAAGAGAAGTATTAGAACACGAGGACATGTACTGACACTGGGGGAAGAGAAGTATTAGAACACGAGGACATGTACTGACACTGGGGGGAAGAGAAGTATTAGAACACGAGGACATGTACTGACACTGGGGGGAAGAGAAGTATTAGAACACGAGGACATGTACTGACACTGGGGGAAGAGAAGTATTAGAACACGAGGACATGTACTGACACTGGGGGAAGAGAAGTATTAGAACACGAGGACATGTACTGACACTGGGGGGAAGAGAAGTATTAGAACACGAGGACATGTACTGACACTGGGGGAAGAGAAGTATTAGAACACGAGGACATGTACTGACACTGGGGGGAAGAGAAGTATTAGAACACGAGGACATGCACTGACACTGGGGGAAGAGAAGTATTAGAACACGAGGACATGTACTGACACTGGGGGGAAGAGAAGTATTAGAACACGAGGACATGTACTGACACTGGGGGGAAGAGAAGTATTAGAACACGAGGACATGTACTGACACTGGGGGGGGAAGAGAAGTATTAGAACACGAGGACATGTACTGACACTGGGGGGAAGAGAAGTATTAGAACACGAGGACATGTACTGACACTGGGGAGAAGAGAAGTATTAGAACACGAGGACATGCACTGACACTGGAGGGAAGAGAAGTATTAGAACACGAGGACATGTACTGACACTGGGGGGAAGAGAAGTATTAGAACACGAGGACATGTACTGACACTGGGGGAAGAGAAGTATTAGAACACGAGGACATGTACTGACACTGGGGGGGGAAGAGAAGTATTAGAACACGAGGACATACACTGACACTGGGGGGAAGAGAAGTATTAGAACACGAGGACATGCACTGACACTGGGGGGAAGAGAAGTATTAGAACACGAGGACATGTACTGACACTGGGGGGAAGAGAAGTATTAGAACACGAGGACATGTACTGACACTGGGGGGAAGAGAAGTATTAGAACACGAGGACATGCACTGACACTGGAGGGAAGAGAAGTATTAGAACACGAGGACATGTACTGACACTAGGGGGGAAGAGAAGTATTAGAACACAAGGACATGCACTGACACTGGAGGGAAGAGAAGTATTAGAACACGAGGACATACACTGACACTGGGGGGAAGAGAAGTATTAGAACACGAGGACATGTACTGACACTGGGGGAAGAGAAGTATTAGAACACGAGGACATGTACTGACACTGGGGGGAAGAGAAGTATTAGAACACGAGGACATGTACTGACACTGGGGGGGGAAGAGAAGTATTAGAACACGAGGACATGTACTGACACTGGGGGGAAGAGAAGTATTAGAACACGAGGACATGCACTGACACTGGGGGGAAGAGAAGTATTAGAACACGAGGACATGTACTGACACTGGGGGGAAGAGAAGTATTAGAACACGAGGACATGTACTGACACTGGGGGGAAGAGAAGTATTAGAACACGAGGACATGTACTGACACTGGGGGGGGGAAGAGAAGTATTAGAACACAAGGACATGTACTGACACTGGGGGGAAGAGAAGTATTAGAACACGAGGACATGTACTGACACTGGGGAGAAGAGAAGTATTAGAACACGAGGACATGCACTGACACTGGAGGGAAGAGAAGTATTAGAACACGAGGACATGTACTGACACTGGGGGGAAGAGAAGTATTAGAACACGAGGACATGTACTGACACTGGGGGAAGAGAAGTATTAGAACACGAGGACATGTACTGACACTGGGGGGGGAAGAGAAGTATTAGAACACGAGGACATACACTGACACTGGGGGGAAGAGAAGTATTAGAACACGAGGACATGCACTGACACTGGGGGGAAGAGAAGTATTAGAACACGAGGACATGTACTGACACTGGGGGGAAGAGAAGTATTAGAACACGAGGACATGTACTGACACTGGGGGGAAGAGAAGTATTAGAACACGAGGACATGCACTGACACTGGAGGGAAGAGAAGTATTAGAACACGAGGACATGTACTGACACTGGGGGGGAAGAGAAGTATTAGAACACAAGGACATGCACTGACACTGGAGGGAAGAGAAGTATTAGAACATGAGGACATGCACTGACACTGGGGGGAAGAGAAGTATTAGAACACGAGGACATGTACTGACACTGGGGGGAAGAGAAGTATTAGAACACGAGGACATGTACTGACACTGGGGAGAAGAGAAGTATTAGAACACGAGGACATGCACTGACACTGGGGGGAAGAGAAGTATTAGAACACGAGGACATGCACTGACACTGGGGGGAAGAGAAGTATTAGAACACGAGGACATGCACTGACACTGGGGGGAAGAGAAGTATTAGAACACGAGGACATGTACTGACACTGGGGAGAAGAGAAGTATTAGAACACGAGGACATGTACTGACACTGGGGGGGGAAGAGAAGTATTAGAACACGAGGACATGTACTGACACTGGGGGGGAAGAGAAGTATTAGAACACGAGGACATGCACTGACACTGGGGGGAAGAGAAGTATTAGAACACGAGGACATGCACTGACACTGGGGGGGAAGAGAAGTATTAGAACACGAGGACATGCACTGACACTGGGGGGAAGAGAAGTATTAGAACACGAGGACATGTACTGACACTGGGGGGAAGAGAAGTATTAGAACACGAGGACATGCACTGACACTGGGGGGAAGAGAAGTATTAGAACACGAGGACATGCACTGACACTGGAGGGAAGAGAAGTATTAGAACACGAGGACATGTACTGACACTGGGGGGGAAGAGAAGTATTAGAACACGAGGACATGTACTGAGACTGGGGGGAAGAGAAGTATTAGAACACGAGGACATGTACTGACACTGGAGGGAAGAGAAGTATTAGAACACGAGGACATGTACTGACACTGGGGGGGAAGAGAAGTATTAGAACACGAGGACATGTACTGACACTGGGGGGGAAGAGAAGTATTAGAACACGAGGACATGCACTGACACTGGGGGGAAGAGAAGTATTAGAACACGAGGACATGTACTGACACTGGGGGGAAGAGAAGTATTAGAACACGAGGACATGCACTGACACTGGGGGGAAGAGAAGTATTAGAACACGAGGACATGCACTGACACTGGAGGGAAGAGAAGTATTAGAACACGAGGACATGTACTGACACTGGGGGGGAAGAGAAGTATTAGAACACGAGGACATGTACTGAGACTGGGGGGAAGAGAAGTATTAGAACACGAGGACATGTACTGACACTGGGGGGGAAGAGAAGTATTAGAACACGAGGACATGTACTGACACTGGAGGGAAGAGAAGTATTAGAACACGAGGACATGTACTGACACTGGAGGGAAGAGAAGTATTAGAACACGAGGACATGTACTGACACTGGGGGGAAGAGAAGTATTAGAACACAAGGACATGCACTGACACTGGAGGGAAGAGAAGTATTAGAACATGAGGACATGCACTGACACTGGGGGGAAGAGAAGTATTAGAACACGAGGACATGTACTGACACTGGGGGGGGGGAAGAGAAGTATTAGAACACGAGGACATGTACTGACACTGGGGGGAAGAGAAGTATTAGAACACGAGGACATGCACTGACACTGGGGGGAAGAGAAGTATTAGAACACGAGGACATGTACTGACACTGGGGGGAAGAGAAGTATTAGAACACGAGGACATGTACTGACACTGGGGGAAGAGAAGTATTAGAACACGAGGACATGTACTGACACTGGGGGGAAGAGAAGTATTAGAACACGAGGACATGCACTGACACTGGGGGGAAGAGAAGTATTAGAACACGAGGACATGTACTGACACTGGGGGGAAGAGAAGTATTAGAACACGAGGACATGTACTGACACTGGGGGGAAGAGAAGTATTAGAACACGAGGACATGTACTGACACTGGGGGGAAGAGAAGTATTAGAACACGAGGACATGTACTGACACTGGGGGGAAGAGAAGTATTAGAACACGAGGACATGTACTGACACTGGGGGAAGAGAAGTATTAGAACACGAGGACATGTACTGACACTGGGGGAAGAGAAGTATTAGAACACGAGGACATGTACTGACACTGGGGGGAAGAGAAGTATTAGAACACGAGGACATGTACTGACACTGGGGGGAAAAGAAGTATTAGAACACGAGGACATGTACTGACACTGGGGGGGGAAGAGAAGTATTAGAACACGAGGACATGTACTGACACTGGGGGGAAGAGAAGTATTAGAACACGAGGACATGCACTGACACTGGGGGGAAGAGAAGTATTAGAACACGAGGACATGTACTGACACTGGGGGGAAGAGAAGTATTAGAACACGAGGACATGTACTGACACTGGGGGGAAGAGAAGTATTAGAACACGAGGACATGTACTGACACTGGGGGGGGAAGAGAAGTATTAGAACACGAGGACATGTACTGACACTGGGGGGAAGAGAAGTATTAGAACACGAGGACATGTACTGACACTGGGGAGAAGAGAAGTATTAGAACACGAGGACATGCACTGACACTGGAGGGAAGAGAAGTATTAGAACACGAGGACATGTACTGACACTGGGGGGAAGAGAAGTATTAGAACACGAGGACATGTACTGACACTGGGGGAAGAGAAGTATTAGAACACGAGGACATGTACTGACACTGGGGGGGGAAGAGAAGTATTAGAACACGAGGACATACACTGACACTGGGGGGAAGAGAAGTATTAGAACACGAGGACATGCACTGACACTGGGGGGAAGAGAAGTATTAGAACACGAGGACATGTACTGACACTGGGGGGAAGAGAAGTATTAGAACACGAGGACATGTACTGACACTGGGGGGAAGAGAAGTATTAGAACACGAGGACATGCACTGACACTGGAGGGAAGAGAAGTATTAGAACACGAGGACATGTACTGACACTGGGGGGGAAGAGAAGTATTAGAACACAAGGACATGCACTGACACTGGAGGGAAGAGAAGTATTAGAACACGAGGACATACACTGACACTGGGGGGAAGAGAAGTATTAGAACACGAGGACATGTACTGACACTGGGGGAAGAGAAGTATTAGAACACGAGGACATGTACTGACACTGGGGGGAAGAGAAGTATTAGAACACGAGGACATGTACTGACACTGGGGGAGGGAAGAGAAGTATTAGAACACGAGGACATGTACTGACACTGGGGGGAAGAGAAGTATTAGAACACGAGGACATGCACTGACACTGGGGGGAAGAGAAGTATTAGAACACGAGGACATGTACTGACACTGGGGGGAAGAGAAGTATTAGAACACGAGGACATGTACTGACACTGGGGGGAAGAGAAGTATTAGAACACGAGGACATGTACTGACACTGGGGGGGGAAGAGAAGTATTAGAACACGAGGACATGTACTGACACTGGGGGGAAGAGAAGTATTAGAACACGAGGACATGTACTGACACTGGGGAGAAGAGAAGTATTAGAACACGAGGACATGCACTGACACTGGAGGGAAGAGAAGTATTAGAACACGAGGACATGTACTGACACTGGGGGGAAGAGAAGTATTAGAACACGAGGACATGTACTGACACTGGGGGAAGAGAAGTATTAGAACACGAGGACATGTACTGACACTGGGGGGGAAGAGAAGTATTAGAACACGAGGACATACACTGACACTGGGGGGAAGAGAAGTATTAGAACACGAGGACATGCACTGACACTGGGGGGAAGAGAAGTATTAGAACACGAGGACATGTACTGACACTGGGGGGAAGAGAAGTATTAGAACACGAGGACATGTACTGACACTGGGGGGAAGAGAAGTATTAGAACACGAGGACATGCACTGACACTGGAGGGAAGAGAAGTATTAGAACACGAGGACATGTACTGACACTGGGGGGGAAGAGAAGTATTAGAACACAAGGACATGCACTGACACTGGAGGGAAGAGAAGTATTAGAACATGAGGACATGCACTGACACTGGGGGGAAGAGAAGTATTAGAACACGAGGACATGTACTGACACTGGGGGGAAGAGAAGTATTAGAACACGAGGACATGTACTGACACTGGGGGGAAGAGAAGTATTAGAACACGAGGACATGCACTGACACTGGAGGGAAGAGAAGTATTAGAACACGAGGACATGTACTGACACTGGGGGGGAAGAGAAGTATTAGAACACGAGGACATACACTGACACTGGGGGGGAAGAGAAGTATTAGAACACGAGGACATGTACTGACACTGGAGGGAAGAGAAGTATTAGAACACGAGGACATGTACTGACACTGGGGAGAAGAGAAGTATTAGAACACGAGGACATGTACTGACACTGGGGAGAAGAGAAGTATTAGAACACGAGGACATGTACTGACACTGGGGGGGGAAGAGAAGTATTAGAACACGAGGACATGTACTGACACTGGGGGGGAAGAGAAGTATTAGAACACGAGGACATGCACTGACACTGGGGGGAAGAGAAGTATTAGAACACGAGGACATGCACTGACACTGGGGGGGAAGAGAAGTATTAGAACACGAGGACATGCACTGACACTGGGGGGAAGAGAAGTATTAGAACACGAGGACATGTACTGACACTGGGGGGAAGAGAAGTATTAGAACACGAGGACATGCACTGACACTGGGGGGAAGAGAAGTATTAGAACACGAGGACATGTACTGACACTGGGGAGAAGAGAAGTATTAGAACACGAGGACATGCACTGACACTGGGGGGAAGAGAAGTATTAGAACACGAGGACATGCACTGACACTGGGGGGAAGAGAAGTATTAGAACACGAGGACATGCACTGACACTGGGGGGAAGAGAAGTATTAGAACACGAGGACATGTACTGACACTGGGGAGAAGAGAAGTATTAGAACACGAGGACATGTACTGACACTGGGGGGGAAGAGAAGTATTAGAACACGAGGACATGTACTGACACTGGGGGGGAAGAGAAGTATTAGAACACGAGGACATGCACTGACACTGGGGGGAAGAGAAGTATTAGAACACGAGGACATGCACTGACACTGG